>NC_043766.1:9566163-9656472 GCF_902148845.1 Salarias fasciatus | reverse complement strand
GGAATTGTAAAATGCCTGGTCCATATTAGTTTGATATGTATTTCTAGAATTGCTTGCACACATTTAGTGCAAAAAATGTGTTAATACGTTTTCTGTCATTCAATAAACAATATGAACTCAACTTTTGTTTTCCTTCTGCAACAAGAGGTACAGTATTCTTATTTCTTCAACTTGAGGTAAATGCTTCCGAAATTTAATTTGGACATTAATTTCAGTACGATGAAGAACAGATTGTACCCTTTGAAGTTGTGGCTAGAATGGCCAATCGACCAGTAAACCTGCGCCGATGCATCTGTGCAGAGATTCCTTTGATGCGTTTCCCTGCAAAGAGTAAATGTTTTCTGTTTCTACAGACGATAAAACACAGCAGCCTTTTCGCAAACCCGGTAGTGTGTACGTGCGTGCCGTGCACGTCGATAAACTGTCTCAGGTCGATGCTTGCAGTGAGCTCTCCGTGTCATTAGATCATTTCGATGTCAATCATCCAGCGAACCAATCATATCGCCGGACTTTTGCACCGACGTCGTGGCCATGACGTCATTAGACCAATCGCAGCGCGAGCTTCGCGAGAGATCTCCAGCAGAAGAAAATCGTTCCAGGGAATTTTTGCGAAACGAAAGCCGATCGACTCAGTAGAATAGAGAGAAGACGGTACCTTTCTGCAGGAGGTAAAATGTCTTCGTTGTTTTTGCTGGATTTATTTGCCATGGGCGCTTTCCCGTTGAACGGATCAGTGTGTCGATCTGTCGTCTCGGTGTTTGTTGTTTTTTTTTCTGAATGCAGATATGGAAGTAGCTAACGAGGCTAACCAAGGTTAGCTGGCAATACATTAACACCGAGGTGTAGATTTTGGTAACTGTACATCGTGGTTTGCGTGCATGGACAACTTTAGGAGGTCGCGGTCATTCGCATGAGTTTGGGATTATACTCGCGCCGAGAGGCTTCAGCCGCGGTGTTTTGTTCGTTGCCATCTGGGACACAATGCGTTAGTTAGCGTTAGTTGTGCGGAGCTGTCGTCGCCTTTGGCTGCCGCAAGTAGTAACAGCCTCTGTCCGAGAAGCGTGCTTCTTACTCACAAAGATGTGAGCCAAGTAGCAGGCTTCGGGTGATTTAAAGACCCAAAAGATGATTTGCATGTTGCGAGGACGGCTGCCTGCCATCGTGTTTGACTGTTTCGGGTTGAGTTAAAAGATCTGTGTAGGCCAGTTTTTGTTGTGGTTGGACAGCTGGGGGGTCATATGGCCCTCCAGCCACTGATCAAATACGGCCCTCTAAATGTTGCAGTACGAAGCCAATAAGCATGTTCTTTTTCGTGGTAGTGAGTTTTTTTCCCAATCATAAAATGATATCAAAGTCCATCTAATTTCTTCGTTTGTATCTGTTTGCTGCATGTCATGAAAGCTTCCACAGTGGCTTATCAGGATGGGATACGGTCAATAGCGTCGTTGGTTGATGTAATCAGATCTTCACCGTGGGTTCCTGAATGGTATCTTTTAGTACTTGATTAAATTACTTTGTACATTGTATTCACGGTGTGCCCTAACATTGTTGCCACCAATGCATACATTATGGTGCAGACCATATAATGCAGAGGTGTATTTGAACTACAAGCTACTTTTAGTTTCTTTCAGCATATTACGGTAGTAATATTTGTTCATATCCAAATTATGGTTAGCCATTGCCAATGTAGATGGGTTTACAGGCAAGTTTTTGCAGTGTAGACTGTTCCCTTTAAATGTGGGTCTCTTGTGCCCGGTGTGTTGATATGTTAAACACAGTATTTAGCATGTTTTCTCAGTTGGAAGAAAGTCAATGAGAAGTTTTTTGTTTTGGTGTTATCTATGAGAGTACACCCAACTGTCATCTGTGCGCAAGTTAGTGAAATTATTTTTGTAAAACACATTTCTTAATGTAACTTGTTTGAATGGAGTTCAGAGTAAAGTCAATCTAGAAGTTAATAAATACTTGAACCTCAGTTGATGTCCAAACCAACTATGGCAGTTGGAAAGACATGTGACTTAAGTGACTTCAGAAGTATCTTCGGAATCAGTAATTGTTGCTTGAGTATACTGGAAACTGCTACTCTACTGGGATTTTAATGTATAACCAGAGTCAGTGAGTGGCTGTTTTCCAGATGAACGTGCCTTGTTGAAGTTAAAGAATGGCCAGACTGGATCAAAATGGCAGAAGCGACTTGATTAGTCATTTATTTAAACAACACAGTGTGGAGAACATAATTTTTGAGAACACGACATGTCAAACCTTAAGGCCTATAATATACAACAACAGATCACCACACTGGCTGCCACTCCTGTCAACTCAGAAAAGGAGTCAGAGACCCTATTAATGCAGGAATGTTTTAAGTAAGAAAGACAAATTTTCATTTTGATTTGGATGTTTGTTTGCATGACAGTGATGTTCTGATTCAGCGACAATTAAGCTTTTTGGAGAAACACTTTAGTGTGTCTCTCCATAAGAGGCAGCTGTGGCTTGGTTGGTGGATTGAGTAGTCTCTCAGTCTGGAGGTTGTGGGTTTGAAACCCTCTTTGTCCACATGTCTAAGTGTCCTTGAGCAAGACACTCAAACCCCAAACTCCTCCAAATGGATGGACCGAGTGCCTTGCATGGCAGCTGCCTCCAATTTGAGTTTTTCTCATTTGGGTGAATGTGATTGACAGTATAAGGTGTTCTGGGGACTGCTCAAACTGTGGAAAAGCACTTTGTAAGTGAAATCTGTTTAGCATGAGCAATGAAACCACAACTTTCCTGAAATGCTGGGTTCTGCACAGTATATCCACTATAACAATGGAGGAATTCAGTGTGCAACTTGTGCTGTTTTCTCTTTTGAATTGAACAGTGCTTCTTTAATAAAATATAAATTTATGACACCATCCAGTTCACATGCAGAAACCCATTTTTTTTTAAAACATATCAGATACAGAATGGGACTATACAATGTGGATATAGTGCTAAATGCTGCTTGAATGTTTATATTGTAATTTTCTGTGTGTGGTGTGGGGGGGGCTAATTGCATTAAAAGAAATGGAGAACAACCAGTTGATATGCAAAATTATAGCATTTTCTCCATTTGCGTATGCCAATCATATAAAACATTAATGCCTCAAAGAAAAACTTCTCTGGAATGAAAATGCAAAAGCCATTTTCTGCTAAAAATGTGAAAATTGTTGCTTGTTGCTGTTTGTGTGTTTTTACACCTTGGTCTCCTTAGTATCCATTGACCATTGTTTATACACACAGCCTACCTGAATACTGTTGTGAACAAGTACATCCATTTATAGATACACTGTATCAATCTTGTGATGACTACTTGCAGCAGGAGAGTGTACCGTGTCACAAAAACTCAAATAATCTCAAACTTGTTTCTTGAAGAAGACCTTGAATTCACTGTGCTCCATTTGTTTCCACAGTCATCAGATCTGAAACCAGTGAAACTTTTAGAATGGCATTGTTTTTGAGATTTCATTTCTGAAAAGTTTTGCATTCAGGCAAGCAGTGTTTTGAAAGCATCTGCCGTACACATAGAAGTGGGAGACATGTTACTCTATGCACAAAAGATCCAGATGATTGTCTACTAAGTGTACACTTTATCTGACAAGTGCTGGTAAATTTAAAAGAATACTCCGAAGATTTTGGACCCACGCCCTATCCCTATCATTTACAAAGTGAGATAAGCTCCTAAATACCTTTTTGTGTCTGCGTCCTGTGGCTGTCTCCCAGCTGTTAGCATCGTAGTTAGCTTAGCTCAACTGCGGGAGGTGAAGAGGAGACAGAGCCGGACTGACGAAAGTGGACAAAATACTCCTTCCAGTAGTCCAAGGGATGGCGTATTAGCACGTGAAGTAAATCCCAATGGTTATAAAACATTTGAAAAGACGTGGCGGTGTTATGGATTAACTGGTTCCCGTGTTAACGAATGATGGCAGAGGTTTGTGTAAACACATGCTGATAACCGCAGTTGTTAAGGTAAGACTCACAAAAGACTTTAAACGTATACACTCAATGTAATTGTCGATAACCGTTTGCCTGAACGGCAACAAGTTTCAGTCATCTATTGGTCACAAGTTAACACGGGCACCAGTTAATTCGAAACATCGGCATGCAGAGCAGAGCACACACCGAGACGTGCTGCTCGTTGCGGCGGTGCTCCGGCCAGGGGAGCAGCCGCTCCTTCAGCAGCGTATCATGGAGATGTTGGGACATTATTTGAGCAGATGTCAGCAGATAGAAACTCTCTGCTCGGCGCTGAGGACTGCTGCTGCAGAGCTAAGACCGGAAAGTTCCTCGTGAGACTTTGTGCGCATGTCACAGGATGCTGTATAATCCGCTTCACACAGGGTCCTTGTAAACAGGGATTCATCGTGGATCGCTTTGTATGCCGTACAAATACACTCGCGTTTAATACGATTTTTGCAATCGGATTGAAAAAACACCATGTAAACTGGGCCATTGTTTCAGAAAAGCTGTTTTCTTGATTACATAAAGAGTGGACCTTTTGAAGACATTGCACTCAAGAAGCAGTTTTTTGTTTTGACTTGAATTTGGTGCGTTGTGAATTTAAGAGAGACGACAATACAATGGAAAGGTTCAAACTTATTTAAACTGTCCATTCAGTATATAGTGAGTGTGTGTATTTGAAGTGTGTTACCACATACACTACCGGTTAAGAGTTTGGACACACCTTCCCATTCAATGTTTGTTCTTCTTTACTTCACTGTTTACATTGTAGATTTGTGCTGAAGGTATCAGAAGCATGAATGAATACGATTGGAATTATGATATAAATGAAAAAGGGTGAAATAACTCAAATGGTGTTTTGTATTCAAGATTCCTCGAATAGCCACCCTTTGTTTTGTGGACAGCACAGATAACCCGTGGCTTTCTCTGAGTGAGCGTCCTGAGCTGGTCACCTGTAGCGGTTTTCACTCCACAGGTCTGCCTTGTCAGGTTTCATTTGTGGAATTTCTTGCCTTCTTAATGGGGTTGGGACCATCAGCTGTGTTGTATAGATGTCAGGCTGGTAGAATTTATATTACGCTAAAAACCAATCTGTATAGTAGATAGAAGAAAAAATAGTCCTTAATCACTTTAAGAACTGACAGTCAGTCAGTCTGGAAAAGAGAAAAAAACTTTCAGTGTGTGCTCAGGTGCAATCACAAAAACCAAAACTGGCTCACTTGAGGACCGCCTTAGCAGAGGAAGACCAGGACTCAGCTCTGCTGCTGAGGATAACTTTATTCGAGTCACCAGCATCAGAATTCACATGTTGACAGCACCTCAGATAAATGCCACGCAGTTATAGCAGCAGACGCATCTCCTCATCAACTTTAAAAAAGGAGACTGAATCAGACCTTTATGGTCAAATAGCTGTGAGGAAACCTCTACTAAAGAAAAGCAACAAGTGGAAGAGATTTGTTTGGGTAAAGAAACACAAGGAATGGCTGTTAGACCAGTGGAAATCTGTACTTTGGTCTGATGACTCCAAATTTGAAATCTATGGTTCTATTTACCGTGTCTTTGTGCAGTGCAGAAAAGTAGAACGGATAGTTTCTACATGCATGGTTCCCACCCTGAAGCATGGAGGAGTGTGTGTGTGTGTGTGTGTGTGCGCATCAGTGTGTGTGTGGGTGTGTGTGTGTGGTGGTGTGTGGGTGGTGTGTGTGGGTGTGTGTGTGTGGTGTGTGTGTGTGTGTGTGTGGTGCGCGCATCAGTGTGTCTGTGTGTGTGGGGCTTTGCTGGTGACACTGTTGGGTTTTTATTCAAAACTGAATGCACACTGAACCAGTTCGGCTACCACAGCATCCCACAGCAACATGACACCCCAGCCAGCTTGCTTTTAGTTAGACCATCAATGAGTTTTGGTTACTTGGGTGTTTTTATGCGGAGTTGGTTTATTCCGACTCAAGCAATTCTGGATTGTATTCATGAGCTTCATGTTTTCATCGGAAAACGGAGAATTAAATTCTCTTTAACGCCTGGCATCGCAAAGTGTTCTGATTGGACAGGGGGTGGACGCGACGTAGTGATGTCTACCTGAAGTAAACAAAGCATGTTCCTGGCGATTTTTCTCCCTTTCTTTCTCGATTACATTAAAATGTCCACATTGTTATGTACTCGTCCATCTGCTCTTTTCATTATATCAGTTCTTCTAAGGCTCCTGTTAAATAAATCGTCTATGTACGTGGGCCGCCATCTTGGAATATTATGTCATCACGATGGACAACCATGCGCGGAATGACCGGAATAAAGTCAGGCCTAATTTAAATAAAATACCACTCCCGAAGGAGAGTAAGCCAGCCAGTTTATTTGAATTTAAACTTATTTCCAAACAAAGTGTTAAGGTGTTTACATGGTCTCTTTAGAGCGGAATTACAAAAACATACCTCCAGGCTGTGTAAGGGCGCTTTATAAGATAAAGAAAAAACAATGAATGAGAAGGTATGTCCAAATGACTGACTGGCAGCAGTGTAGGATCCAGATGATTGTATGATAAATGTGCACTTTTTGGGAAAGTGTTTCTAGCAATATAGGCACACTCTGAAATCCTAGATGGCTTGGTTTTTTTTTTTTTTTTTTGTTATCTTCTAAATCACCAAAGTAAGACTGATGGCAATTCTATAATATAATGAACTCATGATAGAAGTCCGTGGTACTTTTGTAGAATTTGTTGTAATAGCATGTGTGGTCTGTTGGATTCAAACCTGGGAACTGAAGTCCACTTTCCTAATCCAGAAAGCCACCACTGTCAGATGGAGAACCTGTTCATGGACTATATTTTAAATGTTTAAAGTTCCTTTAAAGAACAGTGGTATTGTGAGTTACTGAATTATTACACATTTTCAAATCACACTGCTTGTTGTATAAGTGCAAACAACAAAAACACTTCTTTTTTACAAGCTACCAGTACTGCCATGGTCATCAAAACCTGAATGTTAAACAGTATCAATCAAGTTTCTAGTCAATTGTTGTCATGCAAACAGGGCTGTAAATACCAGGTCTGTGACCCACTGGGTTTGGGGACACTCCAAAATATTGAATATGGTGGATAAGATTAAAAAATACTTTTTCCCACCAGACTTTAATGCCATTAACGGCATCATATGGATGATTCGTACACAAGTTAGCAGTCATAAAAGTGTCTTAGTCGCAAAAGAATGGTGCCTAGAATCTGATCCAAAAGATAAAGAATTAAATGTTTTTTCCCCATCATTAATACATAGATATAATTTTGATCACTGACTTATGGAACAGACGGACTAATATAACACAGTAATGTGCTCCCTGCCAGAAGCGAAAAAAAAAAATCGCATCACAAAATCAAAGTTTAAATTTATGAAAACATAAATAAGAAATAAAGTTGAAAACCCCCAACCCAAGTCTCTCTCCGACATGCTAATGTACACCTCCCTGGCTCTGCTCCTCCCGTACCGTATGCTGCCTCTCAGCACACCATACTTCATGCTGTGGCCACAGACAGCCTTGCTATCTTCTTTAGTGGATCCTCTCACAGCTGCCGGCGACGGCTCCTCGCGGCGGGCGGCTCGCTCTGCCCTCCCGCCCGCTACCCGTTCTGTGGCCTCGCTGCTAGAGGTATGTGAAATCCGTTTTATTTTTTCCCCAATTCCATTTTATTTTTTCCCAAATTCCGTTTTTTCCGTTTTAATATTTCTGAATTTGGTGTTTTGTTTTTTATGCTCATTTTTACCATAAAAAAAGGTGTCTGGTAAGTGGAAATGAATAAATGTCCACAATTTAATAGGATATAACAGTCGATTTAATGTTTAAAGTCCTGCAACAAAGAAATAATTTTCAATTAGTCGCATGCGTCCTTGCGAGTCCAGTCCACAGTATGTTGACAGCATTTACGAAAAAAGCTTTTCCCCTGAGGCATAAAAGTCCGTGTACTGTTCTGCTCTGTATTTAGCGCTTAGCGTGGAGTTTCATAACTTTCTTGAATGTGTGAGAGGGGAGGGAGCAGCTCGCTTGGACATCGTGTTGTTGCGTCGCGTCTCGTCGTGGCTGGAACGCGCGTTCACATTTGTTTTCAATTGTATTTGACGCAAAATTGCGGAAAGCATTTGGCGTTGTGAACGCAGCTTTAGCATGCAGCGCTGTGGAAGTGACGTACACGTTGCAGCAGCTCGGGCGGTCCCCCCGGCATGTTTGCTTTGCACTATAAGGTTCCATTTTCTCCCGAAAACTGAATTTCAGACCAGATTAGGACGAATTCCGCAATATTCCGCGTTTTATTCCAATTCCGTTTTTATTGGCCATTTCCGCGATTCCGTCCGCGATTCCGTTAACACGGATTTCATATGGCTCTACTCGCTGCTCGGTTCGCGGTTCTGCTATAGCGGTGTGTTGTTGCAGGCAGACCTCTTGGCCTGTCTCCCCAACAGTTCCAGTTTCCGTGACCCCTCTTCTCCTGAGCTGCTCTCCTCGGGCAGTGGCCGCGACTGTCAGCCCTGTCGGCCCTGTCGGCCCAGTCTCCCTTCAGCTTTCTTGTCCCGCTGGTTTTTAAGGCGCTGTCCCCACACCTGCTTGCGGCCACTGCACACGTTATCCAGGGTTGGTTTGATAGCACAAGACTTGCAATAAAAACACTAAAAACCACAAACTCAATAAATTAGAATTAAAACTGGAATTTGGCACTCAGAGAGCGCAGACCTCCGCCACAGGTTAAATCAGTCACCAACAACAATAAGAACACCATATATAACAAAACAACATTGTGATCGGAGATGTGATCGGAGCGGTGCGGGGTGCAGTGCGGTGCGGCGTGGCGTGCCCTGTCGGCGGGCCTGCCCAACTATGTGAAAGACTGCCCTATCTCTCATGATCCTTTAAAAAATTCCTGGATCCAGACAGTGATCCGGATCATCACCAAAATTTAATGGATTCTAAGTTAGCCAAGACCCACCTTTCCACAAAGTTTCATTGCAATCCGTCCATAAATTTTTCCATAATGTTGCTAACAAATAAACCAAAAACCAACAAACCGACGTGATTCCATAACCTCCTTGGCGGAGGTAATTAGCTATAAGGGTAAAACACAAAGTTCACGACAACTGACCTCGTCACATACAAAGTCATTTACTGAATGTATTCTCAGTCTGCGACTGCTTGAATTTGAATTTCACTTGATGCAAATTCAAAATATGAATGAAATGTTAATATAACTATGACACCAGATGTGGACCTTCAACCAGGATCTCCCAGGTGTTAGGTGAAATCCTACTCCTTGAGCCATTGGTTACTCTGAAGGAAAATACTGTTTTTAGGTTTGAAGTTGTGCAGCACAGTGACATAAGGAAGCCTGTTCATTGAAATGCAAGTCAAATAATGAGGTCATGATCTTTAAAATTTTTGGCCCATATTTTCTTCCACACACACGGAGTGGCACACCTGGATTGCAGCGTGGAACGGTGTGTGGTGTGTTTCTCTCCATGCTAAACGATCCACTGTGGCTCTGCTGAAGTGTCCATGAGCTGAGGCAGAATAATAATTGTACCAGCTGAACTATATTGGTGGGAAAAGGTTGTATTGCTTTTGGTGTGTTAATGCTAGCAGCCAGTGGCTAGTGGCGAGCAGCTCCTCCAGGAGGATGAGTGAGGGAAAAAAAAAACAACCAACCCGGAGTGATGCTGGACTGAAGGGAGAGCTGACTTTAACCTATAGATTTTTGTTCTTGAGTGGTGTTTGTTTACATGGTACATGGTTTGTGTGTTCTTCACTAAAAGTAGGTCATTAGGCAATCATTTTAAATAGCTGAGGCTGCACTTAAAATACATGTTTTAAATTGTTTCGAAAATTGTCGATCAGTTGGAATTTTTTAATAATTAATATGCTTTTTTTATGTCGTCCAACTCTACTTAATAATTATAATTGTTAAAAAAAACAAACGGTGTTTTTCCCAATTTTACTGTGTGAAAAACATTAAGTGAGAAGACTTACAGCTTGTTCATGCTAACTCAATTCTTGACAGGTTGCTGAAAACACACAAATTCTGCACATCTGACCCTGGAGGAACAATCCTTCAATGTTTACCTGAGTAGATCTGATTTAGCTGTACCAAGTGTATAAACTTTTCTCCTTTCAATACAAATGGCTTCAATGTTCGAAAATAGCGTGACTGTGGTTCAGTGAGGAGAGCGGTCATCCCACAATCGGGATGTTGTGAGTTCGATCCCTGTCTGCATGTTCAAGTGTCCTTGGGCAAGACACTTGACCCTGCATTACCCCAGTGTTGTACGTTGCTTTGGACAAAAGCGTCTGCTAAATAAAATTGTAGAATTGTAGAGAAACAAGTCAGAATGGTGTAATTCCTTAAACTGATATCACTGGAGAGTCAGAACACAACCAAACCTCAAATTCAGCCTAATCGCAGTAACAAAACCAAAAGTCAAATTTAATTGAATCAAAAATGTTCTGTAGTGATGTAGTGACTCATTGTTTTCCCTGTTCTGAAGGTAGTGAGGTGGCGAGGGAACTCCTGAGCTGGGCGTTGGGTGAATAGCTATGGACGATGGTGGGTTGGTGGTAGGGCTGCAACTAACGGTTATTTTCATAATCGATTAATCGGACGATTACTTAAACGATTAATCGACTAATCGGATAATGACAAATTTTTGCAGTTTCCTTTACAATTTTGCTTCAAGTTGCTTTAGGTATTATCTAAACAACAATAAAGACCATAAAAGCGTTTTTCCTTCAGTAATATTTTATTACAACTTTTTTCTTTCTTGAATCACTGTGAAAACTGTAAGTACAATAACAGACGTATTTGCATGTTGTTCAAGATATTTTTTTCTTCATCTGACCAATGATATCACAGCATGACAAATTAAAAAAAAAAGAGAACAGACATGTGCAATATGTAAACAGTGAGCGCTGCACAGAAAGTTTGTGTGCCGTGAAGGTTTTATTGTTCCATCTTGTGCTGACATCCTGGATAAGCTTGTGATTGTGAGTTCATCTGATGCTGTTTAGCCTTCAGTTTAGTGTCGGCCTGCTCATCTGTGGAAGTATTCCACTCTGCTCCTTGAATCTCCTCAAGCTCTGCTGATGGCGTTATCTTTGAAGGCACTGTTTACTCTGAGCTGGAGTGTGTGCCCAGTGCAGCGGACAGAGGCCCACCCATGCTTCTCTTCCAGCAGACGCATAGCTACTATGTTGGCCCCATTATCGTGAACTACAGCTGTAATTTTGGGCAAGATGTTGAATTTGATTATGATCTCCTCCATCCACGTCGCTGTTTTCTGCAGTATGTCTTTCCTCCAGGGACATGGTGGCCAGGTTGAGCGTCTTCATTTCCCAGTCTTTGGTTATGAAATGGCAAGAAACTCCAAGGTATGACTCCCTGGCACAGCTGATCCACACATCAGCAGTCAGCACCATGGAGGTGACCTCTTCTAACATCTCCTTTACCTTAGAAGAGAGGGGTGATTTTAGTAAAAATGTTAAAGGCGGAGACAAAATTAAACAATTCTGTTAAGATTTGCCTCATTGCAGACATTTAAGTTATCAGTATTAACTCATCAGTAAATTAATATATTAATCAGCAAGCATTTTAGTATATAGTTTTAGTACTTTATTCTGTTATGAAATAGATTTGCTCAAATTATTGTGTGTGTCTGTGTGCTAATTATAAACTTACCTTCTGAAAGGTTGCCTGATATTTTTCTTCCATCAGCCAGGTGAAGTGGGTTCTTGATGGCAGGATGTATTCAGAGTTGAACGTCTCCACCATTTCTTTAAACCCGTCGTCGTCAACCATGCTGAGAGGCGTCATGTCTTTCACCATCATGTTGAGGATAGCTTGTGTGTAGATGACGGCTTGTTGTGGACTACATGTCGACTGCTTTTGTACAAAGGCATCCATGGCACCTCTGCTTCTTTTGAGACTGCGTAAATGTGATGAAAGGAAAATGTCAAGATAATTTGTTACATATCTCTAAGCTAGGCATTGTATTTATTACACATACATATCACACACATACACACACATAGTATTTCTGCCCCAGACCGGATCAGCAACATACTAAGTGAATTGTTTACGTTCATGTATTCATGTTTCATAGACCACTTTAGAGCAGGTAAGCCGTTTAAAAGACTGGAACCGACAAGTACAGAACATAAAAAAGAACCCGGTTTTCTACAGAGGGAAATGTGGTAAATAGAAGTTAATTATAACTAAGGATCGACCAATTATTGGCCTGGCCGATAATATCGGCCGATATTGGGCATTTTTCTAATAATCAGCATCGGCCTTTTTTTCCACCAATATCCGATAAAAATTTTTTTTACCGTATTTCCCGCACTATAAGGTGCACCTAAAAGCCTCTAATTGTCTCAAAGCTCAACTGTCTGCCTTATATTTCGGTGCGCCTTTTTTTTCAGAAAATACGGTAATAAAGACCACCCGGTCGTCAGTCTGTTGTCTTGACTACGGCTCCCATAATGCATTGTGATGTGATCACATGAGCAAACAACTTCTGCTTGCTTGTAGCTAAGCTAGCCAGTTCCAAAGAACGGCAAACATGAAGCTTGAGGCAGATTCTCCGCCTCTAACCCGTCAGTCACCAGAACCACAGTTTGTCCTCCAGTCTCCCAACCGGAGAGAGCACGGCGCGCGGCTGCACAGCCGCGAGGAGCGGCCCGACGCCGGCGGACGGCCCGCTCGCCGGGACGCCAGGAGCGGTCGGCCGGCAGCGGTCAACCGGCAGCGGATTACAGTCCAGTCGGCCCCACGCATCTTCCGCCACGCACTCACGCCACACATTGAAAACTGAAAAAAAAATGACCGGTAAATGTGTCTGGTGCTGCTGTGGAACCGGGAGGAATCAAACGCACGCCTGTCACAGACCGACCGCTGATTTTTTTTTTTTCCAGTTTTCAATGTGTGGCGTGAGTGCGTGACAGAAGACGCCGGGCCGAGTCGGTCGGGGCGACCGGGGGTCGACTGGTTACCGTGCCGAGAACAGACTGCCTGCCGAAAAATGACTCCCCCACGGGGGCGCGCATCGATTAGTGATAACATTGATTTTAACATATTTTTTAGCGTTGCAGTAGCCTACAACTTTAGTTCAACCAGGATTCTCCATTGTTTTTTATTATTATTTTTTATTCCTACAGTACAGGACATACAGGGGACAACATACAAGAAAATGAAGGGAAGAGTTGTGTTATCAGCAGCGGCAGAGAGTTGAATGCTACATTTTGATGCCAAAATGTTCATTTTTGCTGCAAATGAATATCGGTTCAACATATCGGTTATCGGTTTCCATAAGTACCAATAATTGGCATCGGCATCGGCCCTAAAAAAGCCATATCGGTCGATCCTTAATTATAACTATTAAAAGCCAAGACTTAGACTACAGGTTACCGCATGCAGGAAAGCTAAAGCTAAAGCTAGCTTACCGAGGCGACTCTTCGTGCATCTCCAGCAGGCCGACGTGCTTTCTCCGCCCGTCTCTTTCATGGAGGTGGTTAGTTGTTGCAGCCCTAGTTGGTGGACCTGGCTCCATAAGACAATCAGCTGAGTGAGTTAGTGAACGTGACAGCAGCATTTCAGAGCAGAAGATGTGCTGTCCACCCTGTCTGGTTGGACTTTTGGCTGACCACCCTGATTAAGTTAGCAGGCATCTGTCACCTTAACCTGAACTGAACGCACACTTGGTGAACTTTGAAAAAGAGGTGATAGCAGGATGTGTTTTCATACCACATGCGCTGTCAGGTATCTCAGGAGAGCTGTCGTCTGGAAACCTGCATCCACCCAGTGTCACCAAATTCGACAGCGGCCGTTTTCCAGTTATCTCGGCCATTAAATTCTGAAAATGAAAGCTGGTTGGAGCTGCTCTGCTTTGACTTGTTTTCAGCTTAGCTTGATAGAAGGTGCTTTTCAGTGCTTTCCATCATTTTTTTAATTTGCTCCCCTAACTTCTCATGGACCTCATGAAGTAGGTCATGATTGTGGACTTCACAACCATCAAGCTTTTCTACTTTTAAAATGCCTGAAAGCATTTCCTGTTTCTTGGACTGATCAGGTGAGCATTGCTGCCGCCGTCTTGTTCTGTGGCTCAGTTGGTAGAGTGGTCATCTCACAGCTGGGAGTTTGGTTGTTTGATACCATCTCCCCCATCCATATGCCGAAGTATCGTTGAGCAAGACACTGAAACCCTACCTGCTCTTAGTGGATGGATTGAGTCTCGTGCATGGCAGGTGCGTCAACTGGTGTGTGAGTGTGGATTGCAGTGTTATACTTTGAGTTCTGGTCAAGCAGTGTAAAAAACACTATATAAGTGTGTGTAGTCAATTTACTTAAATTTTTTTTTTTTTTCTGAACATTAGTTAAAGGCTTATTGAGAATGTGTTATATATGTATGCTGTTCCATCTGAACCGGTTATTGTTATAGGTAGCTGTGGATTTAAAAAGTCAACTGCATCTCCCATTGGGCTGGAAACAGTCTGACTCAAGCTTGTAGCATTTGAGAGATGTTTGGTCTCATCGTCACATTGACTCTGCTTTCAGGCTGCAGCAGGGTCAGCATTACAGAAGCCATCTTTTCAAGCGACTCTTGGACCGGCGCTGTTTCAGTAAAGTCCAGAGTTTAGTTTTGCTGCTTTCGCCATGACACAGCCACACCACATGCCAGCTTTGGCGGGGCACCTGTTTTTTATTTATTTTTTGTGTTTTGTTTTATTGCTGTCACGTGCACATCTGCAGTTTCCACTAGTTAAATATTATCCTTTTTCAACAGACTTTTTTTTTTTTTTAAAATGACCCAATTCTCTATGCTTTGTTTGAAAAGTTGCAGTTTGACTTGGAAAAGCTGGAACATTGTGTATAGTGAATGCAAATGAGAGAGTGCTGAATGCTGCTCGCTCACCTGTTGTTTCTCTTTTTTGGCAGTAAACGGGAAGAATTAGTTGTTACTTTATCCCTAAATGAAATTGCAGTTCTCCTTTGACTGTGTGAAATGCATTACACGTCCTTAACTGTGGAAACTGTTTACATAAGTTATTTAGTTAAGATAGACCTCATTTTGGGATTACAATGAATGAATGAATTAACAAACTTTATCTTTTTTTAAATATAAAGATGTGATATCATTATGCATGAAACAACATTTTAAAAGGAATGGGAGGAAGCACCATTTAAAAAACAAAATAACAAAAAAAATCCCAAACTTTCTTCGTCACTTTACTTCTTCTTCTCACATGTGGAAATTCTTTTAGCACAGCAGCTACATATTGTACAAAGATACTAACAGTAAGATAAAAGAATAGTAGAAAATTAATAAAAATATTAAATAGTATGGAAGTGAATATGGTGTAAAAATGAAATAAAAATGTATTGGCCCAAAATGCTTTTTCATTTTGGGCCAATCATTTTAATTTCAGACTCAAAATTAAAATGAATTACAACAATCCAAACTGCATTTTCATTTCGTGTCCGCCCTGCAAAAAAATGTCCTAAATTTCAATTGACTTTGCAATCTGAGCTGCAGAGGAGAAGTGGTGTCAGTGAACATGTGTCCCAGGATCAGTGCTCTGTACAACCTGTAAGTCAGCAGCTGTAGTTACCTGTGGCTCACTGGTACAGCGTATGTCTTTTTTTTTCACCTATGTTCAAAGCCATTTACTCATCATGTAAGGGTGTGATATTCAGCCTCCTGGTGCCTGCAATTCCATGTCATTTTTTCAGTTTTTATCTGGTTTTTATGATCAGCTGCTATTTTACTGCTGGTCATTTATACGGAAAGAACCAAATGGTAGTTCTAGGGTTGGGCGATATGAACAAAATCTTATATCACGGTATCAGAAATTTCCTATCACGGTAACGGTATATATCACGTATTATTTTTCCCATGTAAATTCAGATAATTGCGTAAAAATATCTAAACTCTCAAATTTGCTCATTTTCCTCTTATTTTTTTTAGACTCCGGTTTATATAAGTTCAATTATTGAAAAAAAAAATCACAACATGAAAGAAAAAAAACCTGAGTTTTTAGCGTCACTCCCAGAGCCGCTCGTCTCTGTGTCCGCCATGGCTAGCACCTCTACTGGATTCGCTGGTGTTGTTCGAGCGCACCCTGTGCTTACCGACCAATGAAACACAGCGAACAAACCCGCAGGACGTCGGGACACGCTGTGAAAATGCACAAACGCACCCAAACAATTGCGCTCCAGCTGTCCTGTTAGCGAGTGCAGACGACTGTCCACTGACTCAGAGAGCTGCAGCAGACATCTGCTCTCTCTCCGGTATAAATGGTATTGCAAATTTTCCACAGGTATTAAACTTTTACACCGTCACACGGTATTATACCGTCATACCGCGCACCCTAGTTGTTACAAAGATAACAAATAATTCAGTATTTTATGACACTTTAATATCAGGAATTGTGTGGAGGAAGCATTACATGAATTTTGAACTTTAAATTAATCAAAAGTAGTAAACTTCTCGGAAATAAAGTTGAATTCTTTTATTAATATGAATTGATACGTTTACATTCAATGCCCCCTCAGTGTCAGAGTTGTTATTGCCAATCTAACTATAGGTTGTAGTGCAAGGTAAAACATTTTTTGTAAACATCTTTAAAAACAACAACAAAAAAGTAATTGCAAAAGATTGATTATTGTAAATATGCATATTATTATGGCGAGTGCTCTCACAGTGCTCATGTGAATCATGTGCAATGCCAGAAGGAAATCACCTGCTGTCTCCCTTCTGCAAATTAAACTTCCCCCTGACTGCTAGCACATATTTTTTTTTATTGCCAGTAAATGCACAGACTCAGCCATCCTTATATCCCAAATGTGATTGGTCAAAGTCTCTACATTATCGCAGCTTCTTGAACAATCTTGTCCCATTCCAACACAGTTCATAGGCGTAAAGGTCAATTTTAGTCAGTAATGAGATGAACACTTCAATCTTGTCCATACAGCACTATAGTTCCTTGAATGGCACTTTTGCATAAAGCAGTTCTAGCAATACTCGGCTCAACTCGACTCAGTTTTGGTTGTTTTCCATCACAATAGAACTCCACCTGGGCATGGGTGGAGTGGTCATAGCAGGGCGACCCGAAACTCCAGTAGCGTCATTTGTTGTGCGACGCCCCCTAAGCTCCTGCTGAATTCTGTCGCTGGCCCCCAGACAAAGAATTGTCTGCATCTCACTGTTGCTGCATGGGGTGATTTCTGTGCATCTCTGATCGTTTTTGTTGTTGGATTGTGCTTGTGGGGTTGACGTTTTCGGCTCAACTCGGCTTATATGAAACCGCGGCCAAGTAGGTACTAGAAAAAACGACTGGTATCAGGAACTAGCACGTAACAAAAAGCCTGAAAAAGGAGGTGAGTCCAACCAAGTGGGTGCTTGTGGGAAAAGCCATAAGTTCATGTGGAGCGTATGAAGTTGTCGATAACTGGAGTCGCTGAGTAGGGAAAAGTGGTTAGAATCATTTGTATGGCTGGTGTGCAGTATTTTTTTGGAAGTTTGTGAAAATGTTTTGTTTCTCTTGTTGTAGCACCAACTCCACACCCTGTCTTGCAAACACTTTTTTCTGTTTAGGCGTCTGTTTCCTCAGATCCTAAGTAGTCCCAATCATTGACGTGCCGTGTTTCTGAATATATCTCTATGACTCACATCACTCTCCTCGCTTGTTTGTTGGTGGGCAATGGGCACATAATTCGTGTGTGTGCGTGTGTGCGTGCGTGTGTGCGCGTGTGCGTGTGTGTGTGTGTGGTGTGTGTGTGTGTGTGGTGTGTGTGTGTGTACACACACAGCCTATGTGTTTTTTTCTGTATTTGGAAGTGGAGCAAATTTTATTAGAAGCTTCACACAGAATGCATGTGATTTAATATGCACTTTAACTCACCCCTTTTCAAGTGTTCACGCTTTTCAAATATGAAAAAAAAGCATTATCATCATACATGAAAAACTCACCGGAGACATGCATGGGATTTTTCTTAATTGAAATAACTTGTGTGATTTCGTACAGCCGATTTGTTGGAAGGTTTTGGAGGGGTTTCAGCATTTCAGACAGCAAGACTTTTAACAAATTTTATTTGGGGTGTAGTGATGACTGGCCTTGCCTACTTATTCCTCATTGCACATGATGTGATTAGAAGTTTAGAAGTAGGTTCAAGTCATTTGATTTAGACATGGTCTTTCAAAAATAACAATGAACTCTTTGAATGAGGTCCCTGTGTACAAGGACACTTTTCAACGTTTGGTTATATTCTTTTCTTCCTTTTTTTATGATCCTTAAGCATTAAATATTGGAATGTGCTTTTTGTGCTCTCCCCTCCAGGTTTACCTGCAGTCATTTTTGGATGAGATGGCGAGTGTTGTGCCTCAGGACACAATGTCGGCTCTTCACCCTACCACAGCCACGCCCCCTGATGTGTTACCAGCTTCTCCTCGAGGCCTCGGCTCCATTGCAGCCCAAGACCAGATTGTCACTAAGGAGCCAGCAATAGCTGAAACACCCGAAGTCGCCGTAACATCGGAACACAATGCTGCTCCGGCTCTTACTCCAGCTCAGCCTACAGACCCGAGTGTGGGTGCAGAGCTCCACTTGGGGTCTGAACTGGTTTCTGGCCCCCTACTGGCGCCGGTGCCTCCAGCCACTGCCATGAACGCCAGCTGTAAGATCATGACTTTCAGACCCACCATGGAGGAGTTTAAAGACTTCGCTAAATACATGGTCTATATGGAAAGTCAAGGAGCTCATCGTGCTGGGTTGGCTAAGGTGAGGACACACACTACACACATGTACAGACACACACAGGCTTCACACGGGACTCACAGGATTCTTTGTTTATCTTTAACCCCAGAAGCTGCTACTCTGGATTGTTGAAAATAATGTGAGGGAGTCTTCCCTCATGTACCTAGTAACAACAGTTAACTGATATGAGCACATATCCTTATGTGCCTAATTGTCTGTGCTTTTGTCCCAAAAGCTTACATGCGTCTGTTGTTGTGTACAAATAAACAGAATACATATAATAATTTTAAGTAACAAGCAGAACAGTAGAGAAAAAAACTATGTACAGCATAGCTTTAAAGTTCTAAAAAAAGAAAAAAACTGATCAAAAACAAAGAATAGAGCACAAGAGCTGTAAATACTGATAATCTAGAGCAGCGTGGTGTCGTGGCCTTTTGCAGTACAACACTGCCATCTACTGGATAAAATAGTGTACATAGTCTGCCAGACAATTGACCACACTGGTTGCAGAGCCATGAAAGTATGCTTGCATAATTAAAGATACATTAAGGTGCTTTATTTGTCATTATACACTGACTGTACAACGAAATTCATCCTCGGCATTTAAAGCTGTGGTAATTACGTTTTTTTTTTCTTGTTTTAGAGTAAATTTAGCTTTACTGTCATACAGTGTGATGTAATAGTAGTCATTTAGTTCAAAAACTGTCATCGGTGAGCTCTCTCAGCCTTATAAATAAGCATTTTACCCTGGCGAAACCCGGAAGACGAAGTCGCCTTGTCTTAGAACGGTCCGGGTTCTGATCCGCCAATCAAATTTCGAGGTGAGGAGGTGCGGCTTAGCACAGGCGAAGCCAGCCCCCAGCTTCCTCTACTAAAGAGTGTACGCGCTCCTCCACGGCCTGACCCGCGACCAGCCCCCGTCCACCACGGCCTCTACTCGCCCTGACACCGCTTGTTGATGGTTGCTCCATAACAGCGCCGTCTTCCTATTCATAACATAGAAGTAAGCTTTGAGGCCTGCGTTCGTATCTCCTCTTTTATTTAAACAATATATCGGTATTACAAACAGTCCATATTAGCTTAAGCAAACAGCATTTAAATAAGCATGTATTTAAAAGACGCGTACCGGGGATGAAGCCATTTTTGCTTACAAAATTAGTGAAAGAATCCAAAATTCACAATCTCGTGCGGAGAGGGAGGAAGAGGACTATGTGAGAAGAACGGGGCGTGGTTTACAGTTCAAATCCAGAGAATTAGGTAGATGAACCCATCTTTTGATGCCACTGAAGCATTCCGTAAGGAGCAGTGGGCAGCTGCCAAGAGCGCCCAGCTAATGGTCAGAATCACCTGACTGGAGGGTTGACCTATCGTGCATGTTATCGGTTGATGGGGGAAACCGGAGATCCCGGAGGAAACCCATCCAGACACGGGGAGGAACATGCAAACTCCACAAATCGTAAATCGATAAGATAATGTTAAATGATGCTTCACAATAAAACAAAGTGGTGCTGGTGCTGAACTGGCCTCCCTGCAGGGAACTCTTTTCACCAATAGAAACGAATAGTCCCATCAACAAAGGCCCGGCCATCAACATATTGCTTGTGTTCTTTTGGGAGTGAAATGTTTACTTTTTTATTTACATTCAATACAGCTTCCCAACCTTGTGCGAATGGTGGAAATAAAAACTTTGAATGCCCTCTGCGTAATAAAAATGTCCAAAGTAAAGCTCAGTGTGATCTTAGTGCATCCAAATGTTTTTTTTTTCTTCTTGTTCTGTAGGTAATCCCTCCAGATGGATGGAAGCCACGCCGGTCCTACGACACTATTGAGGACATGGTGATTCCAGCTCCCATCATGCAGGTGGTGACTGGTCAGTCAGGGTTGTTCACTCAGTACAACATTCAGAAGAAGTCCATGACAGTGAGTGAATACCGCAAGCTGGCAAACAGCAAGAAGTAAGTAGTGATTTTTGTTTTTTTCTTTCTGAATGTAAGCTGTTTCGTTTAAGTCTTTGTGTTTCACAATAATTGATGCACTCCTCTGAGATATTTGTGTTTTTTAAACAAGGACACATGCTTGTTAACAAGAACGTTTGTCTTTTCCCACAACAGCCAATACTTATACTCTAACTAAGCACATTTGAGGATTATAATATTATTGAAGTTGAGAAATAAATACATCTCCGCCAGTGTCACTGCAGTGTGAAATCACTTTTAATTATTTTACCATATTACATTTGAAAATTCACACGTTAAAAAAAAAAGCAACTGAGACGACCATGTTTAATGTATTACAGCAGCGACACAGTTTTCAAACCAACTCTGATTATATCATTTTACAGGTACTGCACGCCGCGCCACAAAGACTTTGATGACCTGGAGAGGAAATACTGGAAGAACCTGACATTTGTATCTCCTATTTATGGCGCTGATGTTAGTGGATCCATATATGATGAGGTGTGTTTCATGAGTGTATTGGAGTTGTTGTTATAATAATGATAATAACATAGTAACAATGACAATAACAATGATAGGACTATTGTGCCGTTTGTACAAATGAGGAATGATTAAAATACATGTTTTCTGTCCAGGATGTTCATGAATGGAACATCGGCCATCTCAACACTGCTGCTGGATATGGTGGAGCAGGAGTGCGGCATCGTGATTGAAGGCTTACAACACCCCTATTTATATTTTGGGCATGTGGAAGACCACCTTCGCCTGGCACACTGAGGACATGGACTCTACAGCATCAACTATCTGCATTTTGGACAGCCAAGTCCTGGTCAGTCAGTTTTTTCTTTCTTGAAGCCTTCGGTGCAGCAGCAGAATGATTGCTGGTGTTTTTCAGCCGTTAACGGCTGCGACTATATGGAGGGTTGATTTCATGATTGGTTGGAGTTTGTGACGCCATTCTCAACAGAGTTCTACAGATTTCTTCACCAGAATTGGCTCAAACACTCAAAGATCACTGGAACACTGGATCACACTCTAAGCAGCCGTTAAATAGATTTCAGATGAAGTAATTTAATTGCTGTATGTGAAGAAATTCTTTACATACAGTAATAAGATAACAGCCATCTGCCTGTTAATGGGCACGTGGTGTCATACATTTTGTCAGCAGCACCACCTGGTGGCCAGATTATGCAAGACACCAAACGTAATCCCTTCACCTCTGGGTGAAATAGACCAGCCTTTATGCATACGGCCATCTCTGATGAGCATTTGTCTCATTTCTTTGAAATATCTACCTCAAAAAACAATTACTCCTGTCATAGGTTAGTTCAGCCCATGCATCATTATACAAGACACATCAGAATGGACTTCAGTAGATGATTCTTATTGAGATACTTATTAAGAATTATTCCAAACTAAACATTGAAGCACTTGTAGCTCACTGCAGAATCACTCAGTGCACACTGACTGTATAGTATTTTTTCAGTCTCAGGTTCATGCAGAAAGTCTCGTCAACCTGCCATTGTTGGACATACAGGACCAACTTCCTTTTTAACGTGACACCAATAAGCTGTCATAATGTAGAAAACAGTAGATGTCCCCAATTGTGACCTACATTTTTAGACAGTGAGAATCAGTACACAGTGTTGAAGTGGAAACTGCTGCGAATTCTCCTAGTCTTCACACTGAATTTTAGCAATGAAGACTGTGGAAGTGATTCACAGCTGTGCAGCCAAGTGATTTGTCATATTTGCATACTAGTATGCTGGCAGTAGTAAGACGATATATTTTTTGAATTCATAGAAGAACTTTGCTCCCTCTCTACCTCCAGTGTTTGCTTTTATATATAAATGCTTGATCAAAAACATTTCTTCTGTCAAACAATACTGGTTGATCTGCAGCTACATGTAGCATATCTAGACCTTAATTTAAGAAAACAAACCAAAGCTCATTATTTTTACTGAGTCTGATATGCAGTAGAAGTAGAGAGCAGACACACAAAAGGTGACTGGGAGTCATTTCTGCATCATTGTTGCATATGCGCCTCAACTTTCTGTCACACACCTTGGAGGTTCAGAGTTCCAGAGAAAAAAACCTACTTTTTTTTTTCTCCTTTTCTGCCCTTTATTTGGATCTGTTTCATTTTTTTGCTTCACCTCCACATTGTTTTCCATTGCTACCACTGCAGGAGGGGAGCACAATCCACACAACTGTCAGAAATACAGTATTACCCTCGGTGTGAGAGCGCGTTAGTTTCTTTTTCTGTTTGCACCTTTCTTCCAACTGTGCTTCTCCTGCACCTTCCTCTGCTTTCTCGTCCAATTCCTGGAGCTTTTTTTGGTAACTGTATGTGTTCTGCTTCCCTTCTCTTTGATTTTGATCTAATTTAAATCATCATCTAGTTTTCACACATATCCTCAACAGTGGGTCTAAGTCACTACCCCTCTGTCTGTGTGGTGTGTGCGTGTGTGCATGCGTGCGCACTGCCGTGCGTGCGTGTGCGAGGAGATGAAAATGATGTTCATTAAGCTGGAGGACAGCTGGTGTTGGCACCGCTGTGCATGTAGTACTTTTCTTTGGTCTGGATACCACCAGCGGAAAACGTGTGGCCATAACTTGACACCGCCTTGTATCGAGTAATCGGCACGTGTAAGTTATGTTCTGAGCGATGCACACCAAAATCTTCACTGTCATATGCACAGTTTAGTATGGAGCTGCATCATTGGCAGGTAAATGTGTGCTTCTGTTTAGTAAAAACTCACAAAGTAGTGACACAGCAGTGACATTATGCTGAAAACAGCAGTAACTTGATGTGTTTTTTTCTGTTAAGGTTCTTTTAATTGACATACTTGCTCTATTATGTGAGCTTTGGCGCCATCTACGTGTTGTACTAAAGACACTCATTTTCCAGCTGTGTGTCTGTTAAATATCGCACTCTTGTTTGCACCCATACAGTAATGTGAATAATTCTCATACAAATTCTCTGTTGAACTTTGGAATTTTCATTACACTTAATGTGTTTTTTTTATGTGGGATCTTACAATCTACCCTGTGAAAACCGTACCTGGCATATTGATTGTTCTTTAATGAAATCAAACACAAACTCACCATGTTAAACTGGTGGTTCAGTCCAACATGCACAACCTTCAATGTCTTGCATTGCTTGTTCCTGAATTTTGTAGTCTTTACATCATTCCTCCCTAATTGGCTCCCAGGAGGTTTAAGAACAGCTTCTTCTTTTTCTCTCTTTTTTTTACCATTTAAACAGCTTTTCTTCTTTCTCCCACTCTTCACTCTGTTGAGTATTCGACCGGGCTTGTTCTTTCTCCTGTGACCTCTGCCTCTCACTTGAGCTATCATCAAGCCCTTTCACCTTCATTTTTCCCCCCGCTGGAACCGAATCATTTCACTTTTGTACTTGTGTGGTGGGGTAATTACAGGCTGTTAAACAAGAGCGTGCCCCTTTAAAACACACACACAAGCTCCCTTTATCTTTCTCTTCCTCTCCTCTCATAGTGCAGCGGTTTGTGAAATTAACTCCATTCCCCCTGCACTCTGCTCCCATCAAAGTCAGCCTCCTGCCACACACACACACACACACCACACACACACCACACACACACACACACACACACACAATGTGTATAACATCTCAGCCTCAGCTGCCAGTCACTTTTCCTTGTCTTTATTCCTTCAGTATTTTCTTCTCTTTCTTTTCAATGCTGAACCCCTCAATCACCCCTCTTCCTCAACACACAACCGTAGATGCGCTGTCAGATAAAAGACGAGCCTCCGAGCATGTGAAGGAAGGTAGGGAAAAGGCTGACGAAATGGAATAGAAAGGGATATGGTGAAGCATAGCCCAGCTGCAAGTTCCTGGAAACAGGACAGATTTATTATGAATCCATCAGCTCGCAGCCCCCCTCTGTAGTCCAGCAGTTTTCAACCACTCTCATTTGACGGCTCCAGAGGACAGACACAGAGAGCTGAAAAATCTGCATATTAGTTACAAAGTAACTGCAATTCAGACGGTGGACTGGTCGGTTTAGGTTTAGATTCAGTGTTGGAGAGCACGTTCTTTCGCACCACTTGAGAAAACCTGCTTAGGTTTTAGAAAAATTGTCTGCTTTGAGTCTGCTTAGTGGTTTCCTCTGGACGCATCCTGACTCTGTCTGTCTGTAATTGTGTCCACTTTCAGAGGTGATACCTTTCATAAGGCACTTAAGTATTGAATAATTTAATGTGAATTTGTTGCCGTGAAGTAGTTTTCTGTTGTTTAATGACAATATCATTGATCATTTTGGCTACTTACTTACTTTACTGCACAGAAACATCACTGACATATCTAGAAGGAAAGAGAGGAACTTCTTTAGTACATTAAACTTGTCTCAGCTGCAAGTTCTTGTCGCCAAACTTTGCAAAAAAAAAAAAAAAAAAAAAAAACTTTGTTAAACATTCCAACATCAGTATAAATGGCTTTTCACCCTGCAAGGGTCCCAAAGCACTTTGCACTGTATTATCTTATTCACCCATTCACACACCAGTGGAGGCGGCTGCCATCCAAGACACTTGCAATTCAGGGTTCAGTGTCTTGCCCAAGGACACTTCGACATGCATACAGAGACGGGATCGAACGAACAAACCGCCCGATTGAGAGACAACTGCTCTCCCCACTGAGCCACAGCCACCCCAATCAGTATGCCCAAAACATGTTAGGATATTTCAGTAAGAACTTTATAAAGTTATAATTCATCATGGTCACAATACAACAGTTAATTAATTACACAGTATTCCTCTGGACTAAAGAAAATATTAGTTTCCATGACATTGCAACGATAGTAAAAAAAAAAAAAAAGAATACACAAAGAAGGAAAATATTACAACCACCTCACCAATTATTTAACATTTCACCTGTGTTGTACTTGGCGTGACTCCAGTCCCTTGTCCTCGCCAGTAGCTTGCATAGCGGCAGACATATCTTCCCCCAGAAGGCTTCTCATCACTCAGTACTGAATAGCATCACAGCAGAGGGCCTGACCAAATTCCGCACTGTCCCACACCTATAAATATATAATTCTAAGTTGTGTATTTGAATAAATATATGGTTTCATGATGTATGTATGTATTTCTGGATAAATCTCACTAATATATGCTGCCGTGTTTCTAATGCTCTCATGACTCCTTAATTCCCGACTCGCAGGAATGACGTCCCACTGTAGATAAATCATATTCTTCCTCGGAGAGGTGTAAGAGTTCAAGCCTTCATTTGCTGTGTGTTGTTTTATTTGTGTTTCTCGCTCTGCTGCCGGAGTTTCATACGTGTTGCTGCCATGGTAACAGCGGCCTTAGGAGGGAGGGAGCGGGAGATCACACGCTGATCGGCTGATTTGTTTAGTGTTTGTTGCTGGGATAGAAGGGATCATCGGAGGGATGTTCTCTGATGGCGGGTGCTTCACAATTTTGTGCACATTTACACAAAAAGCAGCTTGCAAAGAGCGTGAAACACTTTGAAGGGATACTTTAACACTAGCAGATATAAACTCAGTTTCTTCATTCCTGACTCTTGAAGATCATTGTTGATTTCATCTTCAGTTCAATCTGTAGCTCTGACGCAATTAGGCTTTCTTCACAAACACTGTAGCCTGTTGTGGACTCCACTGCACTTATTGTTGTAGTCCGTTGTATCTTTCAGATGTGGCACTGTCTTGATATATCTTTAGACTTGTTGTCTCCGTAATGAGAGCAGTGGGAGTATTTATTCCAGAAGCTGTTAACTGTTTGAGTTGCATTTCCTTAAAACAGCGATGCTGTTGCACATGTACATGTTGTGTGACACTTGCTTTTGTAATTTGAAAGGGTTCAAACTGTTTGCCGACAATAGAAAACTATCAATGCAAGACAGTAACTGTGGTGTAATTGGCACCCACTGATAGGTTAAGATACTATGTCAAAAAGTTAATGAGGCAGAGCGATGCATATGCAGAGACAAAGTCTTGAGTGCTATATCTGGTCACATTGGCACTTACGATAATGCCTTTCGGCAATTACGAGTCAGGTTTGTAATGAAAAACCATAACCCAAGGTCAGATTAGAGCTGAAGTATATGCAAAGTTTTCAGCTATCTCTGAAGGATAATGGAAACCACCAGGACTCAGAAGTTATTACTTTTTTATTGTCCTTGGTCTTATAGCCACAGGACAAATTACAACTCGTATAACGTGATTCATTTTTATCATCTCACTCATTGCCCATTATGTTTGGGTGCAAACTGCAGGAATTAGAAGTGTGGTCACACTCTCTCAGAAAGATTATGGTCTTCATGTCATGACAGAGTTACAGACATTAATTGCATTTATTTCCCTCCCAAAAAATTATTTTCACTAAAATGTAATAACTTGAACACAACTTCATAGTTTTATTGACAGATGTCACATTTCTAACTTTTACTTCCTTACCTCCGCAGTAGTTAAAAAAAAAAAAAACACTTCCTTGATAGTTGTGAAAATAAATATTGATTAAACAGAAGTAGTCTGCATTGATCTGAATGTCTGAGGTGTGGCCTACAGGTGGCAGTGTGGCTCCATCTTCAGTCTCGCCCCTCTGACTGAAATGGAATGTCTTTTTTTTTAAATGCCTCCATTTCTCTATGTCTTGTACTCATTCTTCTCCCGTGTTAAGTGTTGTTGCCTCTCACGTCCCTCCATCTTTGTTCTTACTTTTTCATTGTGTACTCCAGTTTCTCCGCTTGTTTCAAACATCGAGTTGTCGGTCCTTCAGTAGAAGAGGAAAAATGCGTGCTTTGTTTTCACCTGAGGTTGCCTGAGGTCTCTGGAGGTTTATACAGCCCAGAAGAAATAAATGCTGTAATAAAGGGTGTGTAATAACTCCACGAGTGAACAGATTCCAGTTGAATTCATTCCCTCCCACTCAATTCACAAAAAGACCTGCGTTCTACATGTAGCATATGACTTTTAGAGTAATGTGTCATACTCTGACGTACCGAGACTTTATAGAAGTGGGAATGATTCGCTCTCACTTGACGCAACCTTAAAGAAAACACAGCCAGCATATAGTCACTATCATTTAAGCAATTACCCATTGATTTGTGTCAATGTGTGAAGGCGTGGCTTTTTAGACAACACTAGTGTTCGCTTACAAGCTATGCAATCAAATACTTATTCAACTTAGATGTGCTTAATTTTGCACATGCTGTGATAAACCTCAGACACAAGAAAGTAAGCTGAGCAGGAAGTTGTACAACTTAAGTTTTCTTTCCCCTGACCTGCTGTTTGTGCATATTGGTATAATTCATGTTGCACGGGTAAGGGACCAATGTCATTTTCTTTTTTAGTTTTATTTTTATTTTCATCTAGTTTGGATTTTTTTTTTTTCAAACCAGATTACTTTGGATGCACAACTTCTCATGTATATTTCATTACATATAAACGGTGTTTGAGTGGCTGACATGCCAGAGGTTACTCATTTTGGCATAATTTAACAGGTGAATTCACACGCTAAGTGTAAATATTCGAGGCATGGTTAATGGAGCACCTGTTTGCACTAATTTTATTAGCTTTGGCCATGTCAGAGTCCAGTGTTAAAAACTGTCTGCCTATTCCTGCTGTAAGGAGAGAAAACTTCAGCTTCAAAATTTCATTAGTATGTTCAAGCCATTTGTTTATCACATATTTTTTTGCATACCAATTCTCTGTGTCTGTCTGTTTTCTAATATTTGATAAATCATAACTTACATCTCAGGAAAAACCACGGGCCTAGGTGGAGGACATCCCCAGGACCTCTGTCCCCACCCACTCACCCTCCCAACACCCTCCCCACCACCCCAACCGCTCACGACCCCTCCAACTGTAAACACTCCCACACACACACACTCATATGAAGTTCAGAATCACCGACTCCAGCCTTCACTTAAATTTGAACCTTTAACTTGAAAAAGACTTGACATTTCCCCCAAGTCAAAAAAAAACCAAAAAAAAAAAACTTAACAGTCTGCTATTTAAAAGTGTGTCATGGATCAATTAATTTTTCATTTGTTTCCTGTATCAGAATAATGGCAAGGATTCCCTGCAGCTCTGCATCCACCATCTAACAGTCTCCGATCACAGGATAGCGGAGCTTTCTTGAGCTGAGCGTGGTACTTGCAAATTGTTGTATATTTTCATTGCAAAGACTACAAAGCGGCAAACGGAAACATGCAGAACACCTGGACGGTGTAGAACTGATGGAGAGGCAGAACGTTAATCTTTCTTCCACAGTAGTGACACAAAGACCAGTAAGGTGAAGCCCATTAATTTTAGATTCAGTTTACAGGTTGCCCAATTTTGATGGATCGGTAGATTATAATGATAGTGTATGACAGAATCTCTGTATCCACACACATACACGGTCCAAATTTTCCCTGTTTTTTTTTTTTTTTTTTTGTGCTTTTTGTTGCTCTGTGTTATTGCTATTTGGAGCAATCCGTGGTCATTCTGGACCTGGGGCTGGCAACCGCCGGCACTCGTGCCTCCATTGGCACGCTGTAGCATAATCACTGTCAGAGTGACAGAGACTCTCTGTGTGCTTTATTGTTTGAAGTCAGCCGTCCTGGATGGAAGCAGCTCCGCCCGGTCAGTCGCAGGCAGGACATTTATGCACGACATGTCCATATGCGACCTGTCTCTTTGTGTTTGAGTGGCGGCGTGAACTCCTGCCCCGCAGCGCACACTATACCACATTTCCTACAGAGACACCTGTGTGGTGGCAATGCCATTTGCTAAAAAAAAACATTCTAAGGTTAGGTCATGTCAGCCTTCACGGATAGCCGAGTGCTTTGTGTGTCTGAAGAGCGTGAATGTGAATGGCGTCCTGTCTTTGTCAGTAATGATAATGTATTGTGATTCGTCTGTAAGAAAAAAAAAAAAAAGACTCTCTGCTGTTCAAAGTCCAGTGACTGTGGTCTTCATGCATTCAGTGAAATGTCACATTTAGCAGGATCTCTGTAAAGACCCCAAGTCTAATGAAATGTTATCTTTCTGAAAGCATATTTTAGGGCAATGTTGACAGCATTAGCTTATGGCCATGTACCTAATAAAGCGTCCAGTGAGTGTATGCTATAGTATTGAGATTTTATGGACCTTTTTCCCTTTATTTATATGAATACTTTTAATGTATTAAAATAAACCAGCAGCACGGTGAAGCAGTGGTTTGTGCTCTTGCCTCACAGCAAGAAGGTCCTGGGTTCAATTACTGGCCAACTAATTTTTTTTGAGGTATTGTAGTTACTTGTGACTTGGGAAACAGTGATTTTGGTCAAACCTGTGGTTTTGTTTCATTCTGCTCTTCTACCTTAAATTTGTGTTGACATGCGATTTCATTCATTACCAATGGCATGAGAATCTGTGGGAAAAAGGAAGTCCAGTTATGCAAGTGTCGTGTCCATTCAGTTTCTGTTCATGTTCAGTATTGGACTTGGAACATATCCTTTCGATAAAAATTTGAAGCTGCAAGTTGTACCTGCAGAGAAATTGTTTTACTGCTTATGTACATTATAAGGAAAAGCGGAAAGAAAATTTAAAAATCTAAAATGAAAGAAGCTATTGCCACCCCTTTTTTAGGCTTATCTTTTGACGGTGAAAGAATGGAAGAATGCTTAATCTCTAAAGTCTAATATCTAACTTTTGCAGTAGCTTTATTTTCTTGTCGTTTTAATGTTTTCCCATAGTTCTGTCACCCAAAGTTTCTCCTTCATAGTTGAGGCTTCAAGAAAAGTTGTGTTTTCTGTACCAGTCAGTTTTATTGTGATGCAGTGTGTCTGTCCTTCTTTCTTTCTTTCATTGTGCTACATATAAGTGATGTCAGTTTGTTAAAAAGATGAAACTTCATCTAAAACTCCTCCTGTAGTGTGACTGTATTCTTTCACCTCTCATAATATGTGGCAGGCAGGTTGATTGATCTTCATCGGTTGTCACGGTATAAAAGTCAACTCTGACAATCCTGCACTCAATCACAGCATCACGAGTCTTAATCTTTTCTTGTTTCGAATGAGAGCTCTCGGCTTGATTACCATATTGCGTGCTTAAGCGTTTTCTTAGCTGATCACCTGGTTCTCTACTTGCAGGTATGCTGTCCCACCCGAACATGGCAAGAGGCTCGAGCGTCTGGCTCAAGGTAAGCTCAAAGCCGGATGTTCCGCTTTTATATTACAATGCCATATCGGGCGCCGGTCATTCTTGTGTTGAATAACATGCAATAAAGTGGAAAAAGCACATGCTTTAGCTTTTTTTTGAGCAAACACCATGACATTATATACACTTAACCTTTAGACACTGGGCACATTTAAAAGATTCTTACTCGTCAGCTGTTGAATATCAACAGAAATTAAGTCAGCACGTCTCAGCAGTACACCTTTTCATCTCTCCTGGGCACAGCACTGTTTAGAGCTCTACTCAGAGTAAACAACCTATCTGCAGCTTTTAGCCTGACAAACACAATGGACCTCACAGTAAATAGCATACACTGCCTCTGAAAACAATCTTTCATGTGTATTCTTAGTGAGAAATGCTGATATTCCACTTTTCTCAACACATATAAAAACATTGATTTTTTTTCCTCACCTGGCTGGGCTAAATGTAGTTTGGGAAGGAGGAGCAGCTTGAAACACTTTGTGTGTGCAGCCACTTGTGCTAAAAAGATCAGGAGGGTTGTACACGCCAAATCTGGAGGAGAGGCTGTGTGAAGTAAAGCCAGCAGTACGACTGTGTGTTTTGCAGAAAGATTTGGAAGCAAACTTACCAAACCCAGGCAATAAAATCCAAACAATCTGGACTATGTTTTGATGAAAATTGTGCTTTGGAGCAAGCGGTGAATTTTTATGCCTGCTGTGGTGTCTCCAGTGGGCATTGGCCGGACCCAGAGGTTAGAGATGCAGACTTGGAATCTAAGGTCCACAGGTTCGAATCCCACTGCTGGCAGCACACTGCTGTAGAGTTCACAAAATTCATCTGTGTGTGATAAGAATGGTGAATTTTGCTGTCTATTTGTGGTTTCAACTAAACATGGAACACCTCAGTTTATTTTGGAGTGCCTCCCCGAGCAAAAGCATATATGTTTTTTAAATATTTATGCCGAGTTTGAAAGCAGGGTGTAATGCTAACTTTTGAAAACACAAAAAAAATGGGATTAGCAGAGACATTTGCGTTCTCATGAACAACACTAGCATTTGTTTACTGCCACGGGAGGAAAATCACCTGTGACTGGGTTTTTGTTTTAAGCCTAGAACTAATGTCTGAGCTGCATAAATGAGACCAAGTGAAGCAAAGCTCTTCTGCCTTCTGTCGTTTGACACAAGACGCATCCTTTTATCCCACTCCTTGTTCTTCTTCTTCCATTACTCTCAGTTTTGATCAATGGGGATTAACTCAAGTCCTGCATGTTGCAGAAGTAGATGTTAGCATGATTAGGGAGTGTTTCCTAATCCAAACTAGATTAAACAGACACACACTGTCCTACCACAGGCACTTGTTATGCTTTTCCTGTACCAGTGTGCAAGGAATATATTTAACACTCAGAATATAATGAGTAACAGGTAAGTCTTTGGGAAGGAGGATTTCCTTTTTTTTTTTTTTTTTCTTAAATCAATCTCAATATTCATTCAAATCAGGCATATTATCAAAGACTAAATTTCACCTATCCATCTGAGATAGTTTGGGTGCTCTAATACAGTGTACTGTGGTCCCAAGACAGACAAACCTGTCAATAATTCCTCTTAAAACAAACACACAGTTTTAAGCCAACCACTAAGTTTTAAAGAAAGCATGCATCCAGTGAGCAACATGAGCAAAAATACATTTTCTTGTTTTTTTTTTTTTTATTTTATTTTTATGCAGTAAGTTATGTTACACCAAGTTTCTGGTTTATTCTGTTTAAAAAGCTGAATTAGATAATTCCTTGATCATGTATATATTTTAATTCTACTTTTATGAATTATCGTTGTTCTTCACATTATCATTCCTTTGACCTGTCACGGCGATGCACATATTCCAGAATGTCTGCTCAAAGCAAGCGGTAGACTTGAGCCAAGACGACTTATTTAATGAAAGCCTTCGAAGAAATGCATGAAATGAAAGCAGTGCATGGATGGAAGAATGACAATCTTGACCTGTTTACAGCTGTAGCATCAAAGTTAAAGAAGCAGTTTGTTTTCTGCCGGTAGATGTAAACACGTCACATCCGGCCCCGTCCAATCAGAACCCTTCCCAGTCCCCTGATCTTAAGCAGGATTAAATACAGGTGATTAAACATGTTTTCCACATAAGCCTCAATTTGGAGTGACTATGTCTATGTAAACATGAAGGAGTATACTTTAATTCTAAAGGATTGAATTCTGAATAATTTCGAATTGATTAAATATTGTATAGCTGTGGCCACTGCTCATTGATGGTGCTCTGAATTTTCATTTTGAAACGTGTATTCTGCCACTAAAGGTAGTTTATAGTTTGGTTTTCACCATCCAAGTGTTTGGATATTTGATTCAGTCCTACATAGCATAAGAGTACAGTTATATTTCACTGCTTGTCTCTGACACCAGCGTAGGAAGAATTCTGATCAAACTCAAATGTTAAAGTAAATTGACTTTGTGGAAATGACCCTTTTTTACCTTAACTCAAAGCAGTGAACTGGAGGAGGAAGCCACTAAGCGGCAACCGTGCTAAGTAGAGGACTAAAAGTCCAGCTTGGAACTGTCTTGGTGCGCAGCCAAGAAATGACTCCTGTTTATGGGCAACCAGAGGAAGATCCACTGGTAGAACCCAGCGGCACGATATGAAATCTTCCCCTTCCCTTGGAGATCACTGAGCAGGGGAAGGAACTGCTCATCCTACACCCACCCTACACCCATCTTCCTGGAGGAAACACACACACACACACACACACACACACACACCAACTCCACACAGAAAAGCCCGACCAGCATTTCAACCTACGTCATTCTCGTGTGAGGCCACAGTGCTAACCACTGCTCCACCCTCCAAAATCAGTCCAAGTCAAATGACAGGCTTCCACACAATCAACCAGGTGTGCCTGAAGGACACTGCAGCATCTGTTTAAGAAAAAAATTTATGTTTTTAAAACAATTTTAGGACTACATTACTGGCGATGACATAGAGGTAACATAGACGAGTAGTTTTCATTCGTAGAAGTTCAGTGCTGATTACATGAGGTGTCAGTCATTTTGTTCTTTGACATTGTTGAAAATGAAACGTAATAATCTTTGCAGCGTATCGTTATACATTATATTTTGTAGTATTATACATAAATTGTATGTAGACTTTTTATGTCAGTGTTCTGCTTTGAGTTTGTCAGAATTCAGCCGTACTTTCTTTTTATCTTAGCAGCTGGCAGTAGGAGGAAAACACAGCCAGCGTTATTTAACAGGCACCCACTGACCTATCAAAGCCATCGTCAGCACAGGCAGCCAACTGTTTATGAGGTCCTAAAAAGACAGTTATGAGTGTAGCAGGAATGCCAAATGAGACCGGGACAATAGTCTTGTTACTTGAAAACTCCTCTCCAAATGTTTCAAACAGTGATAGCCACTGCTGTTATCACTCCTCATCTCTGAATTATTTCATTTGTAGCCTCAGACGTTTTTTTTGGGCAGGTGTGGGCAGCATGGGGAGGATGCAGGGCTAGAGAATGGAACTTAATTTCCAAACTCGAAAGGACAGAATGAAGCCTTTAAGTTAATATTACCCCGTGGAGAGCTCTGAGAGCCAGCTGCATTTTAATGGGGATTAATACCCAGACTCTGCCGGCACATTATTCACCTTTATCAGCTCCAACAAGCAGGCAGGCAATGAGTGGACTCCCTCTCTCCCTCTTTTGCTTTGTAGGGTGGAACAGAGACTGAAACAATGCAGTGAAAATGAAGGATGAAATGGGTGCCGATTATACTGTCAGTCACATTAAAGTTTAACTGGGTGGAGGCTTGGATGGACCCCCCTTTGAGGCACCGGTGGGTACAGACAGTAAAGAGCGAGGGAGCGACGGATGGAGGAGAAATTCTTTCTTTTGATTATTCGGAGGCCGCCTGAGTCTCTCTGTCTCCAAGAGCAAAAGCGAGCCTTTGTTTCAGAGAGAGAGTTAGGCCTTTGAAAGCACAAAATGTCAGAGGTATATTATGACCTTAAAGCAGTCTGTATTTTGAAGGAGGTGGGTTTGTTTTGTAACACAAAGTAACAGTGGAAAGTTACTGCAGTTAGGCAAGTGTGCTTTGGTTTTTCATAAAAAAAAAAAAAAAATGACAGTATCCATCTCACATTGGAATAGCACATGGTTCTTGGGGTTTTTATGAAATTTTCATTGCAGATTTTTTTTGTTCTGACCTTGGGAAGAGGAAACCTCACCAATCAAAGTGCTGTGGTTTTAGACCTCCCAATATTATTTTAAATAAATTCAATTTCAGGACACAGATGAGAAATTGGTTAAAACAGTAATTGTGTATTTATTTCCAGACTTGCTGTGTAGTTGTATACTTTGAAAAAGCCTAGCAGGTCCTTAAGCCAAGATTACACTGTTGCTTATACTGGATGAAATTGTAACTGGTGGAAGAGACATTTTCTGGTTTCAGGAAGTGATTACTTGGTAATGAACAAAAGCTGCACCTGTAGCATAAATGGTCCTCGGATTATTGACAGGTATGAAGGAACCGTGCTGTGAGGAGCAGGAAAATGATTATATATGTGTCTTTCAGGAACAAGTATCGCACTGTTGCTAGCTTGTGAACTTACCAAACCACCGCTGTTGTGTGATTGAACAATGAGCGCCGTTGTTTCACTTAAACGCCCAAAAGGCAAAAGACTTTCATACCTCACAATGCTATTGACGAAGGTTTGCATTCTTCGTCAGGTGTATGTTTTCTTAAGTTTATGTTTTATGGAACACAGGCATATTGTAATGTTCTGTTTTATTTGCTGCTGATTTGAACACTCGCGGCGTCGTTTCAGATGTTTCTCTTATTGACTTCCCATTCTGTTTGCCATTAAATTGACTCACACGCTACATGCGCCCTGTCCCCTTCTGCAGGCTTCTTCCCCGGCAGCTCACAAGGGTGCGACGCTTTCCTTCGCCACAAGATGACACTAATATCTCCATCCATCCTGAAGAAATACGGAATTCCTTTTGACAGGGTGAGTGGCAGCTGAAAATTCAAACGGGTTATAAAGAATTCAATTAAAATTTAACAGAGTGAATTAGATCCTCGTACAAGGAAGCAAAATGGGCAGAATCAGCACAAAAACCTCAAAGGTGAAGATATCTATTCTTCTGCTACTTCTTTGGTGATACTGCTGTGTACATGAGTTGGAGCCATAAGTCATCTGATCACTTTAATTATGTTTAAGTTGACTGATTACAAGGTCGCCTAATGGATTATGCACTGGACACTGACGGCTCAATAAGAGAAACCTGAATTAAGCTTGAAGCCAGTAGGGATACTTTACATTTATGTCCTCTGCTCTGTGAAATGATTTTACAGAGTCGGATAATCTCTCATATCTGTCATTGAAAATTAATTGTCATTCTTTCTGTGTCTATTCTCTTCACAAGACGAGTCCTCAAAGTGCAAGAACCTGTATAAGTTTGACGGAGGAAAAGGAAAAACTAGCACAGAGCAGAATTCCAAAGTTCTCCACAGTCAGCACCCCCCCCCCTCCCACCCCGCTTACCGCGTCACTCTCCCCTCAGGACGTCATTATCACAGTGAACATACTACTTGTTACACACCTACAGTATGTTTCCTGATTCATGTGTAAAAATAAAACCCGTCTTGTGTTCTTGCCAGAGCAAAAAGGGACGTTTGATATCTGCACCACTGCCTTTGGTAGAGGAAGTTTATCTTCCACTTTCAGCCTCTACCCCCGTCTCCCCCCTCACGCCTGTCACCTCGACTGGCTTGATGTGTCTCTTGATTGCCGGGATCCAGGCATCACAAAGAAGTCGAGATCCACAGTCAGACGTACAGGGCTTAAGTTTTGGGGCAACACATTAAAAAAAGAATGTGCTTAAGTCGTCCTCACATTTCTGAACATTCTCAGAATAACACTGAGCTCATGGGAAGACACTCAGCACTCAGAGCAGCAGTCATGTTAGGTTGAATTAACTCTGCTTGCGAGTCAGAAAAGTTTAACGGAAACTTGTTTCCAAGGAGTCGAGTTCCTTGTTGATCTTTAAAGGAGCATCACGTAGAGGTGCTTAATTGCACCCCACACCAATGCGGACAGCATGCAAATAAAGACTTAGGGAATTACCGGGATGATTCCTCGCCGCAGTGTTTATACATTTTGGTTTGACCCCCCTGCACTAGTCCAACGACAGAGCTTCCTCCTCTTTACTATAATAATAATGAAAAAAAACAAACAAACAATGCAAATCCTGGTGCTCTGGTTTCTGTGTCGAAAAACATACTGATCAGAAATTTTCCTCAGTGGCATTTTCAGTTATTGGACTGAGATTATTTTTGCAGTTCAAATCTGTCATTTTCTGTCTGTTTAATCCTGCTAACAAGCCGACATGTGACTCATGCTAATGTCTGTGAATCAATGACACCAGATCTGTGAGCGAGTAAACAATCAATACTGTCTTCTTAAAGTGACTCTGTTAAGAAAATGATAGTTCAACAAATTAAACAGCAGTTGTTTGTGAAACTGTCCCTCTTAATGTAAGTTTTACAGCCCATTCCCCCATTTATTCTGAAAAACAACTAGAAGGCTGTGTTTTACACACCTAATTACTGTGGCATATGCAACATTTGTTTTTAGTTATGTCAATTGTTTAATGTTCAAAGTGAGACCAAACATGCTGAAAATATAGTGAACACGAAGAATACATCATGAGGGTTAATACTATGCTGTAAGATATATATTTATGTTCACATGCATCCACCTCCTTTTTATGGGCAATGAAAAAATGCAAAATTGGAAGAAAAAAAAGTATACGATGATTTACATCCGAAATAGCAAATTATGAAATGTTTTTAAATATATTAGTTTTAGAGTCATTTCAGGGAATGGATATTTGGGTTGCTCATACATTCACTGCAGAGCCTTACCAAATCAACATTTCAGTTTCCTGTTGGACAAAAAGTAAACTGTTAACTTTTTAAGCCCTCACGCAACAGTCAGCCCAGCGATACAAACTTTTAAGTCCACATGAATGAAAACCTTTTCTGGGAACTAAACATGAGGTAGAAGCTGCTCTCACAAAGAGTTTTGCATGATGCCAGCAGCTGTTTACTCACCAGAGGAAAAGATGAGTGTTTGTTCATTATCAGACTCTTCGCCTTCTCTCACCAGCAGCTGCTTCCAGCAGCAGTGAAACTTCACACAGCTGATCAATTCGCCCTCAAACATAATATCACATTTTCTTATTGTCAGGGGTTCTCAGATGATGTGTGATCAAAATTGTAACTCTTTTTTTTTTCCTCCTTTCTATTTTCCAGATAACACAGAAAGAAGGAGAGTTTATGATTACATATCCCTATGGCTACCATGCTGGCTTCAACCACGGCTTCAACTGTGCAGAGTCCACAAACTTTGCCACCTTGCGGTGGGTGGATTATGGCAAGATGGCCACTCAGGTAAGACAAGCTACTTTAGTGTGTGTTCAGCCCTGAGGCAGGGTCTAAGAAACAATGAGAACTGAAGAACACTGATAGAGTAGCCCCAGAAGTGTAATTGGAGGTCAGACTGAAGTGTTGAAAAGTTTCCTTTTGATGCAACCTGGACACCAACAAACTAGATTACAGTTTGAACATAGTGTTGGCTCCTGAATAGCAAAATCCTGTTAATGTATTAACTTGGTAATACTGGCATGAAGCTGCTTGCAACAAAGCGCGCGCGCGCGCACACACACACACACACACACACACACACACACACACAAAGAAAGAAAGAAAAAAAATGGTGATGTTTTTATCATTGCTCAGACACTCTGCAGGCAAAGGTCGACACTTCAGATGAAGAGATTTGATCTGAAGTGTGATTCAGGAGCAACTAGGCAGGCTTCCTGCTCTGGCTGTTTGCTTCTCTGAAGGCATGAAGTAATAGATCATATCGAAATATAAAAGCAGCGTCTGGTTCTCTGCTGCACACCATCTGTTACCGACACTAACTGTACCCTCGCATCCTTGCACTGACGCAAACTGCCTCCTTTGCCTGTGGGCTGTTGAGCATGAAATTGACAGGGCACGGGTTGGTTGTGGAAGGAGTCCCAACTACAATGTCCCCTGGAAGGAACCCCTCCCTTGTCTTCTTTCTACAGTCCGCTTGATTTTCCCCAGCTCAGTCCTTCTTGCTCTTTCATTTATGTGTGGGTGCATCACTTTCTCTACTTGACTGCATGTCAGATTTATGAGGTGCCAGTTTTCAGGGTGTGCATCCCCCCCCCCCCCCCCCCCCCCCCCCACACTTCCTGCTTTACCCATGTGGCCCTTGTAATTTAAGGAACCCCCCTTTTTTTCAAAAACCGCCAGTGCTCAGGGGTCATCTCTTCTGCAGTCGTCTCAAATTGATAAGGAAGAGTGATCCATTCTGCACCGCTAATGTGAGCGGACAGCTCGTCAGTGTAGCGCTGGGGCACTTCAGCCCACAGAGCCAGAGGAATGTGAAGTGCAGCAGCACGAGCCACTGATCGACACTCTTTCTGCCAGCTCAGCTTTCGTCTTCTGTGTTTTTATTGTTGGCATTTACACATTCCACTCCGTTTTTCCACTCTCCTTTTGCGTGGTGTGGTTGTATAGCTGTTACAGAGACTTTTTATTTCGAGTCCTGTACAGATCACCTCTTCATTATAGATTATTCTGATGAAAGAGAAAATACCCATTGGATTTTCTGTCGTCCTTTTTGCAGGGATCAGATCTTTGCTTTTAGTCCACAGATTGACTGACGCATCAGTGTCTGTAGTTTGATTTATGTAAAGAGTCATGCGCACGCATTGGTTTTATATCCCTCGCCTACACAATTGCATGCTTTGCAGTAATAAAGACTGTCATCTTCTCTTGGTCTTTCTCTTGTCTTTGGCTCAAGCAGTCATCCGTTAACTGGTTTGTCTGTCTGTCCTCCCTCTCTCCACCCTCCCCCCATACAGCTCTGTTCTGTCAGCACTGAACAGGGCAGTGAACGATGAGGCCAAGAATCGAATTTGTCACCATTTTGGGGCTGCCAGCAAATGACAGAGAGTAGGGAGAGGGAGGGAGCAAGATTGTTTGTGCTTAACGTCTTAGTCTTCTTAGATACAAGCTCCCGGGTTGCTGACCCATCTGTCTGACTTACTAAGCGAACTCGCACCTGCGATCAGAGGAGACCTGTTGTCAGCAGTCTTTCAGTGAAACGCTCCACCCTGAGTTAACCTTTTATTTAAAGCATCCTGCACGCGCACTGAGTGTTTAATCTTCATTTGCATTATTTCTCTGGCTTTTTTTTCCAAAGTGCCTCAAGCAAATTTGTTTACTCTGTGTAATTGGACAAAATGTACAACCCAACTTTAAGAAGGAACCACCCAGAGTCATCCAGTGATTAGAAGAACTGGTCTCTATTATTCTTTTAATTAAAAAACCATACAACTGACCCCAACAATCTGGTATAAAATTATTATATGAAAAGATAAAACAGTTTGTGCAACTTCTCGCTTGTTTTTTTTTTTTTTTTTTTTTCAACAAACAACAGCATGCTGAGTGCACTGCAGAACTGAAACTGGAAAAAACATCCTTCACATTATAACAGATATATTTGCCACGCCATTATGTTGCTGAATGTTAACAGTTTATGTCTGCTGGGTCTGTCGTATTCTCACTGAAAGCCTCTTTCTGTTCATTTGGTGCTCAGTCACACTTTGCTGCTGCTCCCTCAGGCTTCCCGGGTGATTTTTCTGTCTGGGAGAAGAGCAGAAATCATCCCCCTTGGTCCAAAACTAAATCACATCGCTTTTTCATCTCAAGAGTGAATTGCAGATGACTTGTTGCATTTTTTTCCTCTTCTTTTTATTTCTTTTGCTAGAGATTTGTCTTCAAACTTACACGTCCAGCCACATTGCGATAAGGCATCTTGAGTTTTTTTTTTCAGGCTTTGTTTAAGTGAGCCCAATGTTCATGACTTAACAAAAATATGTCCTTTCAGTTGTACAGTTGCCTTGTTGCATTATTTAACAGACAAGTTCGATTGTTGTCATAGCTAACGATAACCAGAGCCTAAGGCAAGCTGTGTTCACAGGGAAAAAAAAAAAAAAATCTGTATTCACTGAAAAATATATTTTTTTTTTATCTAACGCCACTAAAACGCACGGCACATATGTGGCACTAGAACATAATTCCCATATTCAGGCTGTTGACAAAAGTTGCACACTTAAAGTAATCATATTAGACATTCGCAGTTCTCTGTCAGTCCCAGAGAGAACAAGGTAGTTCAGTGAGATTTTTGATAATACATTATAAACTTATTTTTATCAATAATGCCTGTGTGGAAGAGGTGACCTGCCATGTGACAGTGACAGCCACACCGCAGATGCTCACGAGATGTAAAGCAGCTCCAAGGCCGTCTCTGCCACACTGATCTTTTGTAGAGTACACATTCAAAATTGCTGTTCCTTTAATTGAAATTAATTGAGAACCACCTCTGACGAAGCTTTCTATAAATGTTGAACAATGAAGCAACACTCCAACAATAATAACCTTTCTGTATGTCTCTGCGTTGGTTAAAGATAAGCCAAGTTTGAATGTGACTGACACATGCGAAATAAAATGAGCAAGTCGTACAGTTCATGGTAATTTATCCTTTTAGTATTTTTTTTCACTTTTATTGAAAGCAAAGTCTTACTATGAAAATGAGTCATTGAATCTTAAGTTTCTGAAGGCCAACTGTTTCTTTAGTTTTGCTGCGCACACTGTACTCTCATGGCATTTTCAGCTATTAGAGAGGAGCCCTGCAGTAACTAACAGCATTTATTTTTCAAAAGAGAACTGCAGACTTCTGGCCACTCAGTGAGATTAGTGGGCAGTGTTTAATCACAGTTGGAATATTGCTGACATTCACAACGGAAAACTTGGTGCAACATAAACCTGACAGATGCAGCAGTACACTGCTGTAGACAGTGTTTGTTATAAACACTGTCAGCTTCACAGTTGCCTTGCGACGCTGACTAATTAACATTTCTACACTGCTTACTGTTTGCTTTTAAATCTCCCCTTTCTGTTTAGCATTCTAAACAGCTGTTGTCAAATGAGGGCGCGTATGAGGAGATGTAGAAAGGACAAAAACGAGTAGGAGGGTGAGAGAATTAGAACAATTTAGTTATTCAAACTTAGTGAACGTTTTCTAACTCTGTGGGTCTCAGTGAAGACACATTTGTGGAAAAGATGGAAGAACGATTAGACGATTCCTTTGTTAGTACAGTTCGACAATGCACATCTGAAAAAGGCCTCATTATTTCTGATATTATTCTTCATTAGTGGGATCATCTAATCTTACTCTGTAGTTTTGCTCCCATCAGTACTCTGATCACAGTAAGCATGAAGAATATTTGATTATCCGTTGTTTCCTGCTGCTGGTCAGGAAAGCCAGCCTCAGACTGTGTTCTGTCGTTAATACTCGCCACATTCACTGATTCTATAGATCTATAAAGTCCCCGGACTGCAGGTTTTCTGTGGTTTCAATTATTTAGCTTCATTAGGAGCCTAAGTGTAGTGCAGGCCTCACTGGCTGCTTGCCTCCAGGCGAGTTTTTGTTTCTTCAGATCTCGTGCATCTTCAAAAGTGTTTCATCTGATTAACTTTTTATATGATAATAACGTGTAACTTACTGTGGCCACTTGAGGATTGCAACCCTGTGCATAGCATCTCCCTTTTTTTAAGACTACCATCTTAAGCAGGTAGATTCAGTATAAAAACAAGATTAATTGCGTTTTCTTTCGTTTGTGCTTTCTTTTCATAAAACAATAGCAAAGGTTTCAGCAGTCTCCCATACTCGCCCCCTCTTCCACTGCTCCCACCCACCTTCTTTCTGCTCCGACACCCTCCACCCAACACCATATTTTAATGTTTCCGTCTGTCAAGTGGTGTCTAGATGAGATGTAGGCTAGATATTGTTTTGCTGTGGAGGTGGAAGCTGTTGTGTTTTCCAGTAATTGAACACAGGACTCTCAGCACAGCTCTGAAAATAAAAGGCCCAGAATGTAATACAGCAAGCAAGGCACTTTTTTTTTCCCATCTCTAACCTCCCCCAGTTTTGTTAGTTTCATCTCTCTCATTTGTCCCCTTCATTCGCAAACTTTTGTACACGCCATTTTTCACTCACTTGTGCACGGCTTTGCTTGAATCCCCACTCCGCAGAAAGATTGATTGGTTTGTAATAAGATGGAGTTTTTTTTTTCAAATTTTAATTACATTTTAGCCGTGAAATAGACCTGAAAACATGCATCGACCTTTTTATTATGAATATTACATACGTTTCATCAGTACAGTTTTCATTTAAGGAGCAGTTCTTTAAGTGTGACACTGCTTTCCTCTTCAGGTCTTTGCTGACTCTCGTATGTGCAGTTCCTCATCAGTTTGCCACAGAAGGCCTTTTTCCCACCGCCATTTGTGATATGTAGCTTGAAAAGATGACATATCTGATATTTTGTGGCTATGTGGAGACGCCAGTGTAGCTCTGAAAAGCTTGAATGCACAACATTGATTTCTCTGGTTTTTCATTCCTATTCATTTCAGGTTCAGCACTGGCTTCCATTTTCACCTGCACAGATTCCTGACTCTAATTCGGAGTTCTTCTCTCTTGTTCTTTGTGTTCCTCTGTTCAGTGCACCTGTCGTAAGGACATGGTGAAAATCTCCATGGATGTGTTTGTGCGCTGCCTGCAGCCCGACCGTTATGAAATGTGGAAGCAGGGCAAAGACATCACAGTTCTGGACCACTTGAGGGCCACGGAGCTCAGCAGCCCCGAGCTGGAGAGCTGGAGGCAGCACCGTGTCAACCACCGAGCAAAGATCCTTCGGAGGTAATAAGTCTGGACCGAATACGTTCGTTTTTTTGGCAGATTTATTTAGGTAAATCAGTTAATTGAGTATATTTCACTTCATATATTCTCTGTTTAATTTTGTGTCATTGGTTAAAACAAATTTATGATCTGCGTTTGTGACATAGCGAGTTGGAAGTATAAATTCAGTGCAATGGAAAGTGAAACCATATGAAGGGCTTACTCAGCCACTTCTCCGTGCCGCTGCAGGGCCATGCAGAAGATGAAGCAGGTCCGTCGTTTGAAGTTGGAGGAAGTCAAGGTGCTGGCTGAGGAGGGCATTGAGCTGAATGCTGCCGAGTACCAGCGTCAAGTGGAGGAGCGCGAGGCTGAGCGGAGACAGGAGAGGGAGGAACGCCTTGCCCAGAAGGCAATGATAACCCTCGAGGCTTTGGAGCGCGAGGAGCAGGAGGCAGCTGAAGCCGCTGCTAAAGCAGCACAGAATCCATTTATGGAAGGTGAGGAGGACGTGCACAGCAATATTCGAATGAACCTCAGTAGATCGGAACTGTATGAGAGTAATCAGAGCTGATGCTCTTCTCCAGCATAAACATAACCTTTATGAAAACATTTAAAAAAATAAAAAAACCCACTGGTAGTAACTCACCAGACTTCATTTGCACTTTCATTTCATCTGTGTTCAATAATCAATGACTGACCTCCCCTCCCTCCCATTTTTTTTTATTTCAATGCAAACAGAAGAAACTGATATGAAACAGCAGATCCTGCCAGATGACCTGAAGGAGAAGAGGCAGAAAAAACCGAAGAAGATTTCTAACCTCCACTCAGCCATCACTGGATTTGAGGAAGCGTTTGAGCAGTTTGCCACATCGAGCGTCAAAAATTCCAAAAAGGCAACAGCTGACCCCTCATTGTCTGGACACAGCAACGGCCCAGCAGACATCATGAAGGATGTGGGCACCACTCAGGTGAGTCTGGTCCCCGTGCTCAACTTGTAATTCTATAGTAGCACACCACAACTGAGCAGTGAGGAAACGTTCACAGTTTAATTACCAGGTGAAGTAAACATGTCGCAGATCTGAAAATACAGTGGAGCCTGTAAAAAATAAATAAAGAAAGAAAGAAGCTAGTGAATTACAAGCAAATTCATGAAAGTTTGCGTGAAGTCAGTAATCTTTGCAGATTTTATTTAAAAAATATGATGAAAAATGGGTGTCAGGATTGACTATTACTGCATACTCAACAAATTATCACACATAAAGAAAAGCTTTATCTAGCTTTGCTACTGGTGCTAATGAAAATCATTTTTCTTCTCTGAACTTATTTAAGAGTTAAACATCAGCCAAGTACAACGTGAAACAACAGTTTCATGTAGTATCCATTTTTTAGCACATTAAGGATTTTGTATTTACAAGTGAATGCTGCAATGTTAAAACACATAAAGAAGCAAAACTTTCCATAAAATGTTTCTTCAGACTTGCTTCCCCAAGATGAAAATGCCTACAGAGGTCAAGAAGAGTCGTCGCCACCCGCTCAGCAAGCCGCCGACACGCTCTCCGCTGTCCATCGTCAAACAGGACCCCTCCAGTGACAAAGGTATGGAGCTTTTTAAAAAGCAAAATAAAAACTGACAAGTTGAACATTTTAACATATTAGCACAGATTATTTTTGTAAAATCTTTGTTATTCGTCTCACTAATTGTTCTCTCCATCATGGCACTTAAAATTAAGAGGGCACCGTTTTTGTTTTGCTTATCGATCTGGGGAAAGAAAAACAAGCAGGACTGAAGCTCCCTGTGGGGTAATGAAATCAAGACAGCAAGGCCTCTTTTCCTGCCGCCCCCCCCCCCCCCCCCCCCCCCTCTGTGTTTTTCTTTTCATTTTCTGACTGACGTGTATTGATCTGGGGATCATGACTTCCAATTACCTTCTTTCAAAGTCACTTTAGGTTTGCAGCAGGGGACCGGACTTGGGGCCCGTCCTTCAGATCGGCGGGTGGGGGACAAAAAGGGAGGGAAGGCCAACAGTGGGAACAAGCGGGAGTAGAACGCGAAGCTTGGGGGAAGAGCTCCCCGCTTTGTGTCCAGGCGTGGATCAGTAGCCTCTGGGGCTTCACTTCAAAATTGATTTCCAACTCAGAGCAGCAAATTATTGACGTCGTGGCTGTTTGTGTTCATCAGCCAATTATATCAAGAGCGCTGGTGTTATTGTCAAGACACTGAATGTGCTATTCTTGGCAAGTATTCCCTTATTAAAAAGATTTCAGAGCTTCACTAAAAATGCTTCATGTGCATTTCAGTGGAAAGTGAAAATCATTACTGGCAACAAATCTTCCCGCATCTCTTTAGTGTGTGTCATTTTCTTCAGTGTGGGTGTCTTCTTTTGCAGAGACAAACTAATGAATTTAATTTTTCTCATCCAAAGAGCTGTCCTCCCCCATGCCGCTGGATAGCGACATGAAGAAGCAAGAGCACCTGTGGCAGAATCACTCGCCCAACTTCCGGGCTGAGGTGGCCTTCAATGCTGCCGTGGCCGCACTTCAGCCACACTGCGCCGTCTGCTCTCTCTTCTGTCCCTACAAAAAGGTACAGCAACTTGCTGCTTCGGTGTTTTTTTCGCAGTTTTAATCTGAGATGCAATAGTTGCGGTTCGGTTCAATGGGCGTAAACAGGTCATATGTAAACAGTTCCCATTGATTTCTACTTGAGTCTGTCCAACAAGGTTCACATCATGTGTGATGGAAACAGTTGAACATATACATCAAGTTGAAATGCTTCAAGGCATGTTCTACTCATGTCTTCAATTTTCAGTCAGTGATTTCACTGAACGTGCAGATTTGAGCCAATATCTGAAACCAGCATCTGTGTTGGTGCAGCGCAGACGAGCTACAAAGTAGCATTGTAGTTATTCCTGTTGCACTTCAGTGAACTCCTTCACGTGAGGTATGAGTTGTAGGACAGATGGCATTTATTTGGCAGATATCAAGAGATTATTATGAAGTCCAACCTGGAGATATGTTTTTTTTTTTCTTTTCCTGAAATATTTTCCCCTCCTCTTTCATTCACTGCAGCCACAAAAAGACGTGACCAGTGGAAACGATTCGCCGCGCTCCTCCATTCCTCATCACGGCAGCATGACTCGTCCATTGGTTCCAGAAATGTGCTTCAGCGTGGGAGCCGGAAACACGGAGCCGCCGCCCACCAACTGTCACATCGGGGAGGACGGCACCAGTCTACTGATCCGCTGTTCTTCCTGCAACATGCAAGTCCATGCCAGTGAGTGTGATTAATATTGACAAATATCACATTTACATCTTCAGTTGAAGCTGATGCCAAGAAATGACGGTGAAGACACTTGTTACAACAGCGTGCACAGGAGTGGCTCATGGGATATTTATTGAATAAAAAGCGAGGTTTGGATATTTACAATATTAAGGCATTTTTAATTATTTTTTTAAATAAAAAAAACAGGTTTTATTGTATGGATTCCACATTAAGCATATTGCTGTCAAAGCTGCACACAAACGACTGTGCTTGACATTACACCATGTTTTCTATTCACAGCATTATGGGCTACTAGACCCATGAGGGTAGTGTTGTGAAAATCGGATGCACAGAGGATGAGGCTCTGCTACACAGCAGTGCTACACACTGTCTGCTCAATTCCCCATTTGCCACACTCCACGGGGCTCTCCTTGACTCAGGTTAAACTAGCTAAGAGGCTGTTGAAGCAACACACAGCTCTTCCTAAATACAGCAAAGGGTAAACAAACCACAGCTCCTATTTATTCTGCTATCTTCGCCCACTCATCTTATTCCCTGTTCAGGGTGCAAGAGCGCTAGAGCTGACCCCAGCTAACTACCGCTGAGGGCAGGATACACCCTGAACAGGCCTCCAGTCCTTCACAGGACAAACATACAGAAAACACACACTCACACCTGGGGTCAGTTTAAGGTCTCAAGTTATCCTCACATACATGTTTTGGGATTCTGGGAGGAAGCAGGAGTGCCCAGAGGAAACCCGCACATGCACAGGGACAACATGCGAACTCCACATAGAAATGCCAGGCCAGTATTTGAACCCAGGCCTCCTTCACCTGCTTTCTCCTTTTAGGACTATTTCACAAAAAAGTAGAATGTCCATGGTATGTAACCTTTGGCAAAGCAAAGCATGGTGGACAGGAAGCTTGTCATTGTGGTGATATGTGATTGATGAATATCTGAAATTGCTTAGTTCTAGTTTTTCCTGTCAAATATAACATTAAATTCTTAGGTGGAATATAATCAATATTTTGGCATCAATTGTGTAGAAACTCATCCATCAGTTGAGTAGGAACAAACGAATGAACGGATGTCTTTGGCTCATTTTGCAACAACACACACACACACACACACACACACACACACACACACACACACACACGCTCTCCTGGATTCTTATTACCCCTTAAGCTGGTGTGCACCTTCATGGCCGGTTCATTAGTCATCCAGGATGCACTGGACTCAGCTGCGAGGAAACGGCAACGTTAAATGATAAGTGGGCACGAAGCAGAAAGTGCTCTTGTTGAAAACAAGAGTTGTGTGCGCCAACCTTCTGCTTCTCATTGTTGTGGCGTTCATTTCAGATGTTACTCAGGCCCGCAAAAGCGATTTAAAGATTGGGAAAGTTATGAATCAAGAATGAGCAACATGAAAGAAAATGAACAGAATGCAGCGATGAGGTTGCCGTGCAGACCACTCCTCCTTATGAGTGCTACATGCCTCGCTGAGGAAACTAAAGTGCCAAGTGTTGCGGGGAAGACGTGGAGTCATGAGTGTTTTCCTCCCTTGCAGGTTGTTACGGTGTGAAGCCAGATTCTGTCAGTGGTCCCTGGACGTGTTCCAGATGTGAAGCAGGAGCCTGGACAGTGGTGAGTGATAGCCACACCTGATGCCAAAAGCACTGCCTACTGTCTATCTGTGAGCGCTTGAGCCAGCTGCGGACGCTCGCAGCATTTAGACTGTCAGCGCCGCTGAAGAGCTGAGCTGCGCCCGCTGCAGTTTCAACATGCACACGTTTAAGAAAAGAATAAAGCCAAAACAAAACCTGTCACTGTGTCCTTTGGCTGAAGGCTTCTCTCGTTTTGTCTCTGCTCCTCAGGAGTGTTGTCTTTGTAACTTGAGAGGAGGAGCTTTGAAAAAGACAGTAGACAACCGGTAAGTGTTGAATTCTTGGTTTGACGTGACATTTACAGTTTTTCCACAAATTCTGCAGTAACTCGTCAAGAGGTTGATAAGAATGTGTGTCTTGAAGAAAGAGTGGATGAATCCATTTAAAAAAAAAATAATGTATTTGACGTACAGTTTTCTCCTGACACTGTCCAAGTTTTGTCGTCTCTGCTGAAGCACTGACAGCATTTCTTCGATATCACTATCACCAGATGGGTCCATGTCATCTGTGCCATCGCCGTGGCTGAAGCTCGCTTTGTCAACTCCATTGAAAGGGAGCCAGTGGATGTCAGCGCCGTCCCAGAGACCCGCAAAAATCTGGTACGTTTGAACAGACAGATTAGAAAAAGAAGTTCAACATGATGTAGTAGGGTGTCTCAGGTCAAAATGTGGATCCATTAAAGATTGTTTTTACAGTTTTCATCATTATCCCTTCTCTGGAGAGAATTGTCAGTTTTTCTGTATTCGTTGCCCACAGCAACTGTTTAATTGCTTTTGTTTCCTTAGCATTAAAATGTTTTTCCTTTTTCTCATGAGCTCATTTTCCTTCCTGAAACATTGACTTACGTTGAGGCAACTCGCTGTCCTCATCTCTCTCTCTCTCTCTCTCTCTCTCTCTCTCTCTCTCTCTCTCTCTCTCTCTGTCTCTCTCTCTCTCTCTCTCTCTCTCTCTCTCTCTGTCTCTCTCTCTCTCTCTCTCTCTGTTACCTCCCTTCTTCTCCGGTGGATGTACTGATGTGTTTTTGCAGACACTGGAGGACATGGGGTAAAACAGCTGTGCTGGAAGCAATGGTTGAATAGTCAGCTGTCATTTCTCACTGTGTCAAACGAACTGCATAGATCCTGTGGGCAGGAGGCAATTTCCCCATTGCTACCGGGTCTTTGAACATAACTCGTCCCCTTCCTTCTGCTGCTCTTGTCTCCCTCTCTGTTCCCCTGCTTCATTCGCAGGCGGTAGAAGCAGTTGGTGCTACATTATCACAAATCTACCAATAATGTGTCCCCCCCCCCCCCCCCCCCCCCCCTTCCCCCCCCCTCTCTTCTCCACTTTGAATAATCTATCAAAGGCAGGCCGGGTGACATTTGCATCTGAGTGCTGTCAAAGCAGGTTTCGCCCATATCTTAAGAGGCAGTGAGGAGAAGCTCTGCGGTCTAATGATTGGAAGGACCGGCCTGTTCAAATGGGAACACGCAAATTCATATTGCAACTCGTTCAGTGGTCGTGGTTGGAACATTTCATTTGTAGGGACGGAGAGATTTTACATGTTACCTCTGTCTTAGTTACTGCAGAATTCCTGGGTTACAGTATCGAAGCTCGAACCCTCAAAGGATGTACCTTTCTCAAAGGGAGCGTTGCCTCTTGTACCTATGGATCTCGCCATTTCTCTTCTTTCGTGGAAACAACCTCGAGCCCGGAAACGCAGGCTGCTTAAATAAATCGTCACACGGTCTTTAAAACAGTTTTTCACCTACTTCTGCAGGTCTACTCTGCCACGTCTTGCAAGAACTCCGGCTTTTTGTTTGAAATAGTACTTCTTTTAATTGCTCATCAGCTGCCCAGTTACTTCTCCGTTTGATTACCTGAGGGTGTTTCGCTTCTGGTGATTTTGTGTGCAAGCAAAATAGAAAAGAGTGGCTTGAATTATTGTTGTCGTCGAGTGTCAAGCCAGGCTAGTTTAACTGTGGAAGAGCTTTCTAGACAAGATTCCGGAAGTAGAAAGTTTATAAACATTTAAATATGGCAGATACAAATCATTTTATACTGTGCTGAAAAGTTCCATTTTCTTTCTGTTTTAGAGTTAAAAACATTGCAGTGCTCCTCAAGCCAATTGATTTGTCGGTGGAAAATAATCTGAGACGTGTCAAGAAATGTCTTTTAACAGTACCCAGATCTAACGAGCAGCATAATAACCCTGTAATTTCACACCAGCCTCACCCTCTCTAGTTTTTGCTGCATTTAGATAATGAAAAGTAAACCCTTACAAGTTGATGTCCCCTGTACAAAAATAGTCTTGTGGTGGTGTGCTGTATATAGTAAGCTGTGTGCGTTGTTACAAATTGTACTGGAACGAAGGTGAAATTGAAATAAATTATAAACAGTAAATCAAACAGAAGAAAACAGCCTCCCTGGCATCACTGGTGTCAACCTGTCTCCAGGGCCAGCTGAACAACACCGCTTCGGCTGCTGATATAACGGCAGTACAAAAAAATAAACCAATTAATTTTCGTATTTTTTGTTGTAATTGATCATTTACTGAGATCAGATGCTCTCATAGAGGATTTTAGAGCAGAGATTAGGGCTGCATTGTGTGAGATGATCAGGTAATTGCATTAAAGTGAACGGTTGTAATGAAGGCTGATAATGGTTGTCAGAGCTTACAGGATAATGGTTAGTATTTGTTTGAACAACGTTGTCATGTGTTGAATAGGCACAGTTTTACACTCGGTTAGGCTTTTCATAGCCCCCTCCCCCCCTTAATATTTTTGCCTGAATGAAAAAGCAGCAAATGAAGAAGCGTGAGGTTTGAAGCCAGGCAGGCGGCGGTATTTACGCAGAGCTGTGGATTAATATGGAGAGTAATGACTGCGGGGCCCGTGTGTGCCGGGTCAGGTTTGATCGGTCTTCACGTGGTCGTGTCAGAGTAGAGGTCGGGCGAGTGATGCAAAAGGAGGCAGGGTGAGCAGACAGAATAAAAAAGAAACATTTTGAATGTCAAAGTGACAGTTTGGTCTCCTGTTATTAGCACATTCAAAGTTGCGGGGGGAAATGGAAATGTCACCACAGCACAGACACAGATGATTGCACGAGCATGTTATTTGCAAAGCTGAAAACATCCATTCTATTTTTAATGAGTAGGAGCCCCGTTAGAGTACCAAACAGAATCAAAGATCAGAGAGAGGCGAAAATTGTAACATCGCCGACTCCTCCACCATCTCTATTTCATGAAATGCCCTACAATTACTGCAATTTCTTGGTGTTTCAGACTGGAAGAGTGAAATTGTTTTTGAGATAAACCGTAGCTTTAATTGTTTTAACCTTCTTGGAGTCACACGAGTGCGGGTTTCAGAGGTCAGGTATTACAAATCTTTACCGATACTGTGAAACAAAACTTTTCCAGCTCAGATTCTCCGATGACTCTGTTACTAACTTTTCTCTGTATCTTCTTTTTTTTTTCTTTTCACAGAAATGCGTGTTCTGCCACAGCAAGAGCGCCAATCAGAACCGTGGCGCCTGCATCCAGTGCTCCCACGAGAATTGCGCCACCTCCTTCCATGTCACCTGTGCCCAAATCGCCGGAGTGATCATGATGCCTGCCGACTGGCCGTATGTGGTGTCTGTCACCTGCCACAAGCATAAAAGGGGGCCTCCAAAAGTAAGTGAAAAATGGAGAAAAAGGCCTGGCAGGTTGTTGTTATTATGAGAATATTTGACTCACTGATTGATCCCAGCCTTACTCTTTCTGTTTTCCCCGAGCTGCCGGTTCCCATATCTACCACCTGTTGTCTAGTTTTTGCTTTTTTGAATTTCAAACATTGAATTTCCATTTTTTAAGTGGATCTTGACCACATTAATGCTGAATGAACTCAGGTCTCCAACTCAACCCAACACTTTCTCTCTCCACAGCCTCGCCCGCCACCCAAGGTTCCTCAGGGTCCAAGTCTGGGGCAAAAGGTGATTGGTCGCAACAACGACGGCTGGTACTACCACTGCACCGTCATCGGCATGGCAACGCAGACGTACTACGAGGTCAACTTTGATGAAGGCTCTTACTGTGACAACTTGTTCCCTGAAAACATATTGGTAAGTGCTCTCACTGCTCCGTACTTTTTATTTATTACTTAGAGTCTGTATTCCCGGACCAAAAATATATTAGAAAAAGAAAAACACTTTTATGCTTTCTGATTTGAACTTTTCATTTGAAATGATATTCAGTAGATTTGGATGACTTGGTCGCTGGTAGCAAATATAACGAATCATCATTAGAAATTAGCTTAAAACCAACAAGGACACACTAGTATTAGCTTGACACTCAGTGAAATCTATTAAAGGGGAACGGTCGTTTTTACAATCTGGACCTTATTTCATATTCGTCACAACAACATTTACGCACCCGTTTGACTTTCGTGTGATTTGCAGTTGGTTCGGAGATAATTAGATGCTCCCATATCCATATAACGGCAGCGGGCGGGGCACCGACATGCAGCCGTTACAGACGCTCTTTTCTCTTATGTTTGTTGTGGTGTGGTAGATACATGTAAATTTATTAAGTCAGCATCACTTAGCGCTATTGGGAAGTCTGTAACCGGCTAGATTGAGCTCCTCTCCGGGAACTCTGAAGCGATGATGTCATCACACTGCGCCGTGGCGCACTGGCTTTGTTTACATGGAAGTAGCGTCTCTGCTCTGCAGTCAGACCACGGCATCTCGATCGGCTTTTTTAGGCAGTCAGAGTTTATTTTCAGCTGGTTGTAACTTTGGTACAATGGTCTGAGTGTGCATATATCCTGGTTGTGAAAGTAAAATGACAAGCTGGACGTCATTGAGCTCACAGGCTCCCACTTCGTGACCGGGATTTATTGAAGCTATGGCTAATAGCGCTCAACACGGACCCCAGCATCACAGTTCAAACTTTACCACATTTGGATTATCGGGTGTGCAATGCCCACTTCACATCGGAGGATTTCTTCCCAGTTCAGGAAAGAAATGAAGGCCAGAAGATCCAGAGAATGAATCTCAAAAAGAATGCCATTCCAGCGGCTGCAGGAGGAGGACAGGTCGAGGTAACGTGATGCTAATAATATTCATTTTTTCCTTTACTAATGTCTAGAGTTGGCTAGAATGTTATAAACTTGTTCCTACTCCTTTTGAGCAACAGTGTACAGAATATTTTACTGTTTATGTACAACTCTTGCCATTGACAGATATACTTGTATCATCCTTTGTTGTTGCTCAAATGAACTAAACAGTAAACATCCCAGCCTCTAGACATTAGTAAAGAAAAAAATGAATAGCGTTAGCGTCTTCTTACCTCGACCTGCTCTCCTCCTGCAGCCGCTGGAATGTCATTCTTTTTGAGATTCATTCTCTGGATCTTCTGGCCTTCATTTCTTTCCTGAACTGGGAAGAAGTCCTCAGATGTGAAGTGGGCACTGCACACCCGATAATCCAAATGTGGTAAAGATTGAACTTTGATGCTGGGGTCCGTGTTGAGCGCTATTAGCCATAGCTTCAATAAATCCCGGTCACGAAGTGGGAGCCTGTGAGCTCAATGACGTCCAGATTGTCATTTTACTTTCACAACCAGGATATATGCACACTGGAACCATTGTACCAAAGTTACAGCCAGCTGAAAATAAACTCTGACAGACTAAAAAAGCCGATCGAGATGCCTTGGTCTGACTGCAGAGCAGAGACGCTACTTCCATGTAAACAAACACAGTGCGCCACGCGCAGTGTGATGACATCATTGCTTCAGAGTTCCCGGAGAGTAGCTCAATCTAGCCGCTTTACAGACTTCCCAATAGCGCTAAGTGATGCTGACTTAATAAATGTACATGTATCTACCACACCACAACAAACATAAGAGAAAAGAGCGTCTGTAACGGCTGCATGTCGGTGCCCCGCCCGCTGCCGTTATATGGATATGGGAGTATCTAATTATCTCCGAACCAACTGCAAATCACACGAAAGTCAAACGGGTGCGTAAATGTTGTTGTGACGAATGTGAAATAAGGTCCAGATTGTAAAAACGACCGTTCCCCTTTAACGCTGTAGTGCCAAGCATGAATTGATCATATGCTATCGAAAAAAACACGCTTTGAATTACACAGAAGGTAAAGATCTATAGGTTAATCTGCAATGGACACATGAAGCGTCACAAAAACACCGACAACAGCACTGTGGTTAAATCCACCCCGTTGGGTTAATTTCTTCACATCAACTATTTAAATTCAGATCCCGGTTTCATTTTCTCCCTGTATTCCTCCGTCAGAGTCACGACTGCCTGCGCAGTGGTCCTCCTGAGGTTGGGGAGCTCATTGTGGTCAGCACCCCGGAGGGGGAGATCCGAAACGCTTCCTTTGTCAGACTGCACACCCACAAGTTCTACCAGGTGAGTGAAACACAGCAGGTCCTGTACAGTCAAACGGTCAGAGGTCAGATCAACAGGTCTTTCATTGAGAAAACACCAGTTGTGGTCTGAAGATTGGACTGGCCTAAGTCCCTGTAGGGTGAAGTTGTAGCAATTCCTACCTGCTACAACTGATCGGTAGATTGATGTTAAGGGGAGAAAAAAGGTGAAACATTAACTTTTGAGTCTCGGCTTTGAAAAACTTCTCAAGTCCGTCATTTGTCAGAATAGCTTAACAAAGATGTGAAGTGGCAAACGGCTGCTGGCCAACGAGTGACGGCGTTTATGACATCTGATGCAGAACGACTAGAAGTGATGAAAACGGTGACCTTCTGGTTGGAGGGTGGTCTGTGATGGTTTCGTCACCCTCAGGACCGCCCAGATTCACCCTCATCAGCATGCGGAAGGTCCAGCTGCTCGCGTTGTGGCACCAGTGTGTTCTGGAGAATTTTAATTCAAATGTGTAGAACTGCATCTGAAAAATTCACCCAAATCACAACCTAGTATCAGAAAACCCTGGATCGTAGCTGTTACTTTAAAGCAAGCGCAAACCAGAAACCGTATTCTTAATTTAAATTATTTGCCAAACACTCAAAAACTTACATTTAGCTGATTAAGCTACCCTGAAGTGGCTGTTTTAAATTTTAACCGGTTTCTCTCGGTGGGGATGCTTTCATCACGTGATTGAGACATGTCGACATTTACAACCACGGATTTCCTCGTCAGCCCGAAGATGACATCAGTCTCGTTCTGTTTCTTACAAGGTTCGTAGATTATCAACCAGTTTAAGCCTGTAATTCTGTCTTTAAGTCTGTTTTTCCCATGAAGTGCTCTTCACACAGTGAATCAGAGTCGTCTGACTGTCTGCGTAACCTGCTGCCTAAAATATGGAGAGGCCTCTCAAAGATGAAGGCTCCGCTGTGATGAGCTGAAAAACAAACCTCCAGCTGGTCACAGAGTCGGAACCTCGAACCCGACCTCAGCCGCTTTTTTCCCTCTGTATTCTTTAAAATCTACATTTGCATTTAAAGTGCTTAAATGAAGCTCCTCTCCAGTCAGTGAGCAGCTTTGGGGTTCAGTGTCCCGGTCAAGGACGTTTTCACAGGAGCACAAGTTGTTGATGGAACCATTTGTTATGCCTGAGATCCAACCTGCGACTGCCCGAGTACAACTTTGAATTTTAACTCGCCGTGGCTCTTTTACTCGCTACTCGACGACTTCTCCTCTTCTGCCATGAGAAAAACGCTTTTCCACTTTAGTGTCACCTCCAATACTTGACTGTACACCGATTCTTCTATTGCACCTTTGCATGAACAGATGAGTTCAGATGCTGTTTGATTATGTTTGTGCAGGTCGAGTTTCAGGACCAGAGTCAGCTCATACTCAAACACACTGAGATCTATCAGCTGGACCACGAGTTACCCAAAAGGGTCCGAAACCGATTGGTGAGTATTTCACTGAAATCAAGCTTGAGACGCTCATCTCAGGAATTATTTTAGCAATAAATGATCAGCACATGCTTGTAGTGGTCAGGTTCCTCTTCTCGCCGTCTGAAGTCTGCATCTGTCTGCTTTCAGTCGACCCCCGTACAGCAGGAGAGCGTCCCGTCGGTAGACGAAGCCCAGGCGGCCAAACGGCGCCGTCTCCCCTCTGCCACGCCGGCCGAAACCCCCATGGAGACCACCAGTGCCCCCGCCGGCCCCGCAATGACAGTCCCGATGGCAACGCCAGCCCCAGATAGCAGTATTAACACGACGCTGCCCTCCCAGCCTCTGAGCCAGCTGGCCGTGGCGCCGCAGGATGCCGTCCCCGCGGCCAGCGCCATTCAGGTGGACACTGAGAGCCCGATGGACACCGGTGTTGCCCTCTCCGACGCGCTAACGGAGTCCAGCCTGGTCTCGGACCCCACGCTGACACTGCAGTCAACCCCCTTTCAGTCAACCTTGAACTCTGACCCCCTCCTGTCCGCGCCGTCGCCTCCACCTCCACCTCAGCACATGTCCGACGGCTACATGCCCAGCAGCGGCTTCGTGTCCTACATGGAAACGCTCCTGCACTCACATTTTCCTCAGGACGACGGCCCCGGATCCCTGTATTAGAGAGGAGGAACCTGCTGCGTTGTCACTCGGCCGCTGGAAGCCGAGCCTGTTGGAAGTAAGCTAACGGAGCGGATCCTACTGAGTGCTGTATTAATGGACATCGGTATTCCTTCCTCCGGCTCTGGCAGGCCGGGAGCAGGAAACAACTCAACATCATGAGTACTCTTATAATGCATGTTACCTTCCTATTTTTAAGTTAACGTATTTGCAGTGGTGCTTTAGCCTGTGCAGAAGCAGAAGCTAAATAGAGCATTTCTTCATGTTCAGCATTAATGTTATTATTTTAATAATCTGTCTTTACTGACAGTTTTTTTTTTTTATTATTGTAAGGATTTCTTGCCAGCTACTGTTTTTTTTTCCCATCCTAATATGAATATACATCTCTGGGTGGGTCCGCGTACCTTCTGGCGTTTTGATTTGGAAAAAATGAAAATGGGAAACAATTCATTCCTCGTTTTTATATTGGTAAAAAAAAAAAAATCAACATCGGCTGCATGCCCAGCTACATTCAACACGAGCAGGGGAACACGGAAGGCGGTCTTTGACAGCTTGCTTCCGTTTTAAGCAGCTTGTCATCAGAGGGGCCGGACACCACAAGGCGCCGCGGTCTGCGCTGCCATTTTAAAACGAAGAACATCTTCGGACTCTTTTTTTTTTTTTTTTTTTTTTTTTTAACCAATCAACATGGAAAATGTAAATCGGCTTGTTTCCCTTTTTTTGTTTTACCGAATCAAAATGAAATGAGATGGCTGGAAGGTACGCAGACCTGGCCGGCATTGACCTTTGACCTCATACCTCGTCGCGATTTAGTAATTGATGGCACACTCCTAAAAATAGCATGTCGGCCTCCCAGCGCTGAGGCCCCCCGTTGACTTCATCTCGCTCTCTTTCTCTCTCTCTCTCTCTCTCTTTGTCTCTCTCTCTCTCTCTCTCATTTTTAAGGAACAACCAGCAACAAGATATATATTTTTAAATCCAGAAACTGTTTGTGGTTCAAAAGTGTCACACGATCCATCCATAGGATTTTAAAGTGAGATGTTTTGCTTTCAGATTTTAACAGCAAAAATGGGGTAAAGGGGTTAAAAAAAAGCTAAGAAAAAAAAAGTATTGTAGAGGGAACTCAGTATTTAAATGTCTTAGTCAAATATTGAATATGAAACATGTTGAATGCAAGCACTCGTAGACGTGTCTGAAGGATTCATTGAACTTTTTGTGAAGATGTGTCATAGTAGCTGACAGAAGAATATTTTATTCTTCATTCAAATAAAGTTGTCTCAGGGTTCCTACATATTAGAACTAAAGTTGAAGTCTCCAACAAATTCTGACACAGTCGAGGACATCCCAGAAACGTACCTGCACTGGGTCCTCGGGTATCTTTTGCTTATCCAACGTTTGTTGCCTCATTTTCTATTAAAAACTGTTCAAAATTTTGACGCTGGTATGAGAAATGGCAGCCTTGAAACTATTTGGGAAAAGCAAAATATGTGGGAACCCTAAACTCACAATATAATATAAATCTACCATTACTGGTTTTATGATGTATGTAAATCAATATTGTATAATGTTTGTTCTTTTCTAATATTGTACTGTATCCTTTCTATGTTTGTTTTTCGGAAAGGAATTCACCAACCTTGTCAATCTAAAACAATTTTATTATTATTGGCTACATTTTGCAGGAATCTCTCTATTTGTACTGAGAGCTGTAAACCACATGTTCACCCTGAATATGAGTGTGTGCTATAGAGGTGCTATAGGAATATATCAAACTACTGAAATAATTTTTGTCACCATCACCTTGTACATAAGACAGGCCTCGTATTGTGAATCCAATTTGTAAATGTCACGTTTATTTTATTTTTTGCCCCCCCCCCCCCTCCTTTTTTTTTGGGTCACAAGATAAAAAGTTGGAACAGAGTTACTGTTCTTTGTCCAAGTGAATGGGGATTAAAGTGGATTGCTAGTTGCCAGCTCATCAGTGTTTTTGTGTTTTCAGTTGCCCATTGAGTGGAAAATGCAGCTTTGAACCTCAAAACTGACTTCAAAACAAGAGCGAGAAAGTCTTGGTAACTTTCAGTGCATCCTGATTAAATGCTTCATTATTAATTGCAAGTCCATCACTGTATCGTTTGCATTTAAGTGGCTCTAGGAAGATAGTTAATTCTATTGAAACTAGAATTAATTGTATATAATACAACAATTCTGGAAATTTGTTGCAGTTTGAGTGTTTTACAGTCGTTTCAATGAAAACAGCTTCTGAAATGGAAGTTCAGTCGACCTAATTCATCCAAATTAAACTATACTAGTGATTATTTTAGAGGAAACAAGAGTAAAGGTTAGCACAGGACAATAGTAAAAGTACAAGCTCCTCTCATAAAATGTAATTTAGGATCTTTGCCAAAGAGGATTTCAGAAAGTGGAGGAGAGGTGACCAGCCCAGCAGTGAGCTGAACGACTTCTGCCTCGCCAGCACTGAACATTTCAGGAACACATCTAAAACTGAAAATGGGACAAAGAGCCGTTTGCTGCCAAAAAATGTAACAACAAAATCTGACAAGATGCCTTGGGAAAAGTAAAAGAAAGGGCCTTTCGCCGTCGAGGTGCGTCTCTTCACCCCTCCTGCACTCAGGTAGGCAAAGTGCAGAGATGCATTCAGAGGATAAATAAGTCATTAAGAGGAAAATGACAAGGAATAGCTTTTAAAATTGTGATATAATTAATGGTTTTTCAGATTTTAACAAGAAAATAGTTTGTTTTTTTGCCATATTCCAGTTCAAACACACACAATCCAACAAAATCCGGTCTGACATTCAGCCAAATGTGAAAAATAGAGCTGTATAAATACAGCAAGTGGTGTTGTTTCAATAATACGACAGTGAAAGATGAAAAATTCTGCAGTTCTGTAACACAATGTTGATGTTTTAGACATATTTTCCCTTAGTTTATTTGCAGTCTTTTCAGTATTCAGAGAATTTTAATTTTGTTATGAGTGAAACCATGAACAAAGAAACACGCAGAGTGCAGTCAGTGAGTGAACGAAGGAAGTCGTACTTTTGCAGTGAGAAACTTCACTCTTTTTCCAACCTTCATGTGATTTCACCTTCAGGCATCCAAGACAAGTTTGAGATGTGAAATGACCTCTTTAAAGAAATAATCATCTGTCTCCACCTCATATTAATATACCACAAACTGCCAGCGATTGGCAGAGCAAACACCAGCACTGCTGTTTATTCCTCACTGTTGTGGCTCATTGGCAGCAATCCTGGATCCTCACATTAACCGAGCAGCAGGGAAGTGTGTTTTTATGCTTCCTTGCTGGGATCGTCGCACAAGTTATTTTCAGATGGCATATGTAATTAGCAGGAACCGCCATCCAGATCTACTGAAACTCCCTCAGAATAAAATTTCCCCAATTTATATTTTTGGAAATGGAATATATTACTCTGCAAGGATGCTTGACTCATGGGAATGCGGATGAGGTGCATTAACTGTGTGCTTTCTTGTATATTAGATGTGGGCTCCTCTCATTTGTCTGCCGGCTATTTCCCACCCGGAGGATATGAGTGCAGAGAGACAATGATTCATATGTTCTCAAGTGTTTTATTTCTCCCTAATAGGTTATGTGAATGTCAAACAAAAGTCTGGTAAGGCTCTAAGGCGTGGATTATCTCAACGCAGCCCTCCACCAGCTCCAAATCCGTTTCATTGTAAACTCAAAAATGTTTTTTTAACCAGTGTTAAAGGGGGGAAAAATCTAAATAAATAAACAGCAACTCAAGTGGGGATAAATCCCTGTGCACAGAATGATCCTGTCAAGGTGTCCTTTAATAGGGTGTGTTGTGGGGTATCGCTGCTGTATCTGTGAGAGGTGTGCACAGCCATGTCTGTGGAGCTGACAGGCCTGCAGACAGTCCGGGATGTTATCACCATAATACCTGCTGCTCAAAAATAACAATCCACTCTGATAATGTGGATCGGGCCCTCAGACCACTACGGGTACATTTCTGGTTTGTCTTGTAGATGTTAACTGCTTTTTTTTTTTTGTTTTTTTTAACTATCATTTAGCAATTACTGCTCACCAAACATTGCATTGCATGATGATGACACACATAAATCAGCAACAGCCAGTAGAATCTGTACTTTATTAGACATCTAAAGCAAATGAGCGTCTCTCGTCAGCTTCTGAATGATTTCCATTACTCATTCTGATTAATACACAAGGAAAACATGCAAACTCAGGACAGACTTGGCCTGAACTTGAAAAAAGGATCCCTGCACTGTGAGGTGAGAGTGCAGACTCCTGAATCACTGTGAATCTATCGTCTCTTCTTCATTTTTGTCTCTCTCTTTTTTTTTTTTACACGACTTGAAACATGAAGGAAACAACATCATCCTTCCTGAAAGACGTCATTATCAAATCCATCACAGAGCGGCTCCAGGACATCATCACGACGACCCCTTCAAATAGCATTAGCTCCAATCCGGGCATGTGCTGCTGCAGCCGCTGCACAAACAGGATTCACTCTGTCTTTCCAGGGTTAAGAGCTGAAACACCGACTGAAGTTCAATGAATAGAAGATCGAAGAGAAGACAGAAGGTCTGTGAAAGAGGGAGAAAAAAATAGAATCCTGCATCATATCAACACATGGGCAAATTGTTCATGTGGGCATTGCTTCTCTCTCTCTCTCGCTCTCTCACACACACTCTCACACACACACACACACTGCTGCTCCGTGCTATGCATATACCAAGCCTGCATTGCCCTCACTGGATCAGGGCGGCCATTAACATTCTGAAGTGCCTGCCGTGTCTTTGCAGAGGAACTGGGGATGTGCCAGCTTGGCAATTACTTTAACAACTCCAGAGTTTGATTTCTTTATTCAGTTGAACCCAGCCAGGGGTAAAACTAAGGAGAAACAAGGTGAAGACGACTGTGAAGGACAAAAGTTTACGCTGACCCGCTTTAAGAAACAGAGAAACAGAACTTATGGTGTGTTTTAGGGCTGCGGGGCAACGTGGGGAAACACACCGGACAGCGCGAAGAAAAGCCCCGCGAGATTTCAGGGTTCAGGATTTTGGCCATTTATTCTAGATGCTCCTGGCGCCTTACAGGTGTGTGTGTGTGTGTGTGTGTGTGTGTGTGTGTGTGTGTGTGTGTGTGTGTGTTGTGCGCTGCCTTTCGCTCATCTTCAGCCTCCAGCTCCGGCAGGCGGGCGGACAGTTGCGGTAAAAGGATGTTTTGAGGCCACGGAGTTCAAAGCCCACATCTGCAGGTACCGTGAGGCCGTCTGGCGCTCGCCACCGAGACGTCCTTCAAGACGGCATTAAAACCTCCAGCCTGCCTGATGACTGTCAGACAGCTGTAAGGCTCACATGGAAATTAAAGTCAGTGAATGCAGCAGGATCTAATTGCAGATGGAAGTGGTAATTATGTTGACAAGCTGGTTGGTATGACAAGCTCCATTATAGCCTTAAGCTTTTATTACATCTCTGCCTAGTAAATCACATCACTAAAGCATTATTACCATAATGACTGAGTGGATCTCAATTCGTCAGCGCTGTCCCACGTCAGAAAGGGATTACTTGTGTTTCCTGATCTTTACCAACTCCTCGAGAGCTAAAAGGCTGGCAGCGATGTACGCATGTACACTCTGTCTATTTAACATCCATCAAGGCGGCATCCTCCAGCGGCCACTTTGAATATGGACTGCTTGGCAAGATGATAAAATGATTGACCCCCACTCAAAGGGTTGATTTCTCCCCTGATTTCGAATAAATAACCCCATTGTTGCACTTTAATTGAGATGGGAGCTTTGCATACTGGTTCATTTATCAAGTAATGTCAAAAGTACAAACACACTTAATTTGATTTTCCATCAACAGACCAGTTTGGTCGTTACTTTTTGTTATTACAAAGCCGTCATTCAACCAGGAACAGATAATAGAGACAGAAATCTCTTTTTCAAGGGACGCCTGTCCTTCACAGCAGCCAGTAACAAAAAATAAAAAAAAACAAAACAAAAAAACAAATGAACATAAAAACCAGATCACATTATCAGACAAAAGGTTCAATGCTGCTAATTATTTAAGAGACAAAGAATATTATCTTAAACGGGTCTGTAAATTATCCATTGATGTGGTGCTAGACACAGGAAAGATTTGTTTCCCTGCTCAGAGCAAACTGAAAACAACCAATTTCAAAAAGTTTTTAGATTTTTAGACTGAAAGTAGCAACACCAAACAATAAATTACTGTTTCCGTTATGTTATACATTTCAAGACATAATCACTGAATTAATCCAGTGAATTAATTTGCCTTTGTGTGTCAGCAGTGTTGGTTCGGAGCAGGATGGGACGACAGCTCAGACTCTGTCAGTGGAAACAGGTCCTTAACAGATAATCCAAAATGAGTTCAGATTACATTTGAAGCTAAAGCAGAGGCGTCGGATTGTGACACTGATCGGACTGTAATGGCGTCATGTTTCCAGTATCACTGAGAGACACGTTTACACGGCTGCTACTGAAGTCTGCTTTTTTAACTACTGTGCACAACTATGTGAAGCACGTTTCTCACCCAGCAGCACGCAGGACTGGAAGAGCCTGACTGGAGCTCTGAGACCAGCTTTAGGACCAGGTCTCTGAGCAGCAGTTTAGACCCGCGCCACATGATCACATCTGGCCTGCTGTACCACAGAACGTCTCCCGGTTTCACCTGAAAATGACCGCTGTGGAAGTTTTTGTATTTGTACATGTTTGCAGATTATATCACAAGTGGAATTTCATGTTGCCAGATTCCACTGAATGAAGTTTTTGAAAACAGTCTTCTCAAAAATGTTTCAGTTCTTTTCAGTTGTTGGTGTACATATTTTGTTTGTGTTTGCTTGTTTTTTTTTTTTTTTTTTTAATTTATAAGGAAAATTAGTGTGCAGTGATTTAGTCCAGTCCATTTGAGGACTATTAGATTAAGCTGTGAATCAGGTGTTCCCTCATTATTGAAGTAATTAAACGGTTTATGAAGCACAAACATCGGTGACGGTTGACTGCTGGCGTTAATGTGGGCGACCGCAGCAAAAAGGCCACGGGCAGCCTGCAGTTCGTCTACATATTTCTGCAGTAAGTAGCTACTCTATATGTACCAGTGACACCTGCAGCACTGAGTCTGAGTCAGTCTCTTCACTATGAAGTGCTTTAACTACTAAATTGTTTGTAATTAATGTCTTAAATAACTGTTAATGGATGTTGGGTTTTTCTGTGTGAAAGTGCCTTGAAATGACTGTGTTGTACCTGGTACTATATAAATAAAGCTGAATTGAATTGAAAATAAGAAGAAAAGGTCTTGTTCAATGAGTCCATCACAGGTCCAACAAAAACAGAAAGTCACAAACAAGCATGTCTTTCCATACCAGCAATTTTAGAGTCACCAAAAAGCTTCAAACACATTTTTTTTGGGCTGTGAAATAGGTAGAAAATACGGGCTCTGCATAGAAAGGCACCCAATTCCAAAATCAAACTCGGAATATGCCCACTTTTAGGTGACAGTGCAGCCCTGGAATAAATTTTCTGCATGATAAATGTTTGAGCTCACCCCGCGAAGGAAACCAAAAGTTTTCACACTCAGGAAACTTTACAAGTAAACCTAATGTGACTTTCGGCCTTGATTTTTATTTTACTTTTTTTCTTTCAGGATAGCCTTTCAGTGCCTGTGGTGGTGGTGGTGGAGGTGGTGGTGGTGGTGGAGGTGGTGGTGGTGGTGTGGCATGTTGCTGATCAAACACACTGCGGCATTTTTCAACTGGAGAGGAATCTACCTTTATTTAGACTGCTGTTTTCTACAATCAATAGGAAAGGAGATAGATAGAGAGATAGACAGAGAGGGGTGGGGGTGGGGGGGTGTTGCAAGCAAAACACACACACACACACACACACACACACACACACACACACACACCAACATTGTTGGTAAGTGCCCGGGCCTTTTTAATGAAGTGAATCTTTATCCAGTCACACACGACAAATAAATGGCCGCCCCCTTGAAGCTCTTAATCGGCCCATTAGTCTTTGAGCCCCCCAAACATTGCCTATCTCTCTCTCTCTCTCTCTCTCTCTCTCTCTCTCTCTCTCTCTCCCTCCCTCTCTCCCTCCCTCCTTCTCTCTCTCTTCCCCCCTCTCACTCTCCCTTTAGACCAGACCAGATACATCCATCACCTTGTATTTGCATGCCGACCACACGCGCTGACAGAGCTGAGTGCACAGCTGGAGATGCTACATCATATTTATTCCCTCACTTGAGCAATAAACACTGTTCTTCACATCTTCATGCTGTTTTCTTTCTCCCTCTTCATCATCTAATACTTACATTTGCCCGTCCTGCCACAACAAACCTAAAAAAACGTATCAGTTGGAGGAGCTCTTTAACATCTTGCGTCTCTTTCATTGCTTCTGTCTTCTTGTAACTTTTATCTCGGATCTCTTCATCCTACTCGATCATTTATGGCGATACTGTGTTTCATCTGCCGTCAGGTTGCAGTGACTTTTATTTGGTGATGCATGAACTCAGCTATGAGCTGCAGTGCGGAGGAGAGCATCTAAATGGGTGAAATGAAAGATGAATATGCTAAGTAATGACAGGGTTTGCTCCTCTAAGTCAGCCTAATTAATCACCAGACGGCACGGCTAAAAAGAGCTGCACAAACAGAGTTAGACTTTCGGAGCTGACATGCTTATCTGTATGTGACCTGCATTTATTTTCTCTCCATTTTCCTTCCATTTCTCAGCTGCACCCTCTGCTAATTCAAACGCTTAAAATCTCATTTCAGACACAATTAGCCTTTAGCCCATCCAAGTGTTGTTGCCTGTGGTGTTTTTTTCCTCCCTTTCATCCTTTGTGAACATTTTCTCTTTCGCTCTGATAAAGATCATTATTGAGGTTTTGATCATTTACAGGAGAAAACATATTAAAGGGCTTTTAAGCAACCCCATTAGGAGACTGTTAAAGCCCCTGCTTGTTGCCACGCCAGGGTTATCAGTGCAACTGGGAGCCTTTAATTCATTCCTTTGCCAGAAGTTTTTTAATTACATTTGAAGGGGGTAGAGACTTTCACGACCGCCCAGCCCTGCTGCTGTTATTTACTTTTTTGTGAAAACTCTCAACTGCAGCGCTTGCAGAAACGAGGACTCTCATCATTTTTACTTTGCAAGCAAGTCACAACATAATTCTACTGCGTCTGCTCTGCAGCTGCCTCTAAATGGGTTTATTTTTCAAATGCATATTTTGGGTAATTTTTGTTTTTCTAAGTGCACAAATTATGTGTGTAGGCTCTCCTCTGATTGGTCTCTGCGTTTTTTCAGAGAAAAAGCATTCAGCCACCCGATTTAATTTGTTATCAACTTTTCGGCGTCACAGGACTCCAAAGCGGCGGCGGCGGCGGCGGCGCGCCGCTGTTGTTACAAGCCTTCCTTTTCAATGCAAGCATCACTTATTGACACAAAACGGTTATGTTGTTAAGTAATTGCAAATCCTCATGCGAGTCGTGTTTGAGGCTGCAGTCGGCTGAATGCAAACAGAAAGTAGACTCCACCGACTCCCTCTCACTCCGTCAGCTATCTCAAGGCACTTTGCACAGTCACATTTATCCATCCACGTGCACACTCACACTCCAACGTGGACGGCTGCCATGACATTCGACCTTCGCCGGCAGTGACGCGGGGGGCGGTTTCTTGCTCGAGGACACTTCAACAAGGCGAGAGGGAAGTCCGGCCGTCAGCGTCTGGACTGGAAGATGATCTGCTCAGCCATCTGAGCCTCGGCGATTCCAGATGGCGTCCTGCGGAGAACAGCCGAACGGCACCGAGAGAGACTGCTGTGGTTTGTGTCTTTCTTCTGCTTTCCAGCTATTCTCTGCCTGTGTCACGTTCCTGAATCCTCACGATGGTGCAAAGCAGCTGATGTGAAAGAAGCTGATGACTTTTTTTCATCTGTGACAATGTTATTGGGAAAGACAGCATCCATTGATGCTAATGGTTTTTACCTCTCTTATTGTTTGTCATCAGTTTTTCCCCTTTTCTCTCCTTGGCTTCTGGTGAGCGATCCTCCTGTTGGACATTGAGAGACAGTGAGAAAATAAACAAATGACTGCAGCTCTGATTTGATCCAGAAATTGCCGTTAAATGCCCTCCAGCAGCCGGAGCTCCAAGCCCTTGAGTAAGACCTTTCATCTTCTTTACAGTCATTCATTTGCTCTTCCTGAAAAGAAAAAAGGCACTTCAAAAGCATCTGTAATTGAGGGCCTGAAAAAACATTTGTGAATCCTTGAAATCCTGAGAGCTTTAAAGCAACACTCCATGCAAATATGAAATAATCACATTAGGCAAATTGCAACTTGATCTATTTTCCATTACTGTAGGATGTTCACATTGAATTCATTCTCGGTTTTTCAGTTCACAATTCAAGTCAGCAGAGTTTCCTTATTCAGACATTTCATGATTGAATAATCATTTCTTTAAAAAAAAAAAAAAAAAAAAAGGAAAACAAACAAAAAAACAAAACACAGAAAGTATCCATTACCGTTCAACACTGCCTGTTGAAACCTGATGTTATTCTGACAGAAAATTTCTCCTGATTAATTGGATGTACCTGATATAAAATGTCTTGAATATGACTTTGATGATGGATGGAATTTTCTCTTGCAGCACAGACTTGAAGAAATGTTTCAACCCTCAGCTTGAATGCAAATCTTCAGATCTTCTCATGAACTCAGTTCTGCATCATGTGGCTCAACATCTCCGCCTCCACCTCCACCTCCACCAGCATCGAATGCTATTTCCTGTTGTGACGGGAACTGTTGAGCAAGGTGGGAGCATCTTTATACATGCAGCGAGGAGGCTGGGAGCCGTGTGATTGCTAAGCTGAGGGTAATTATCCAGCGAGAGCTCAGCTGCCTCAGGTCGAGGCGTTGGGAAGCCATCACGGAAATCCAGAGAGAAAAGAAACGGCTGTTTGAAAGAGGAATACTTTGAAAACACCCGCATTGCACTGGATCTGATTGTCTCTGTGCTGGTGAAATATTTCAGGCAAAAGTAATGTCGGGTGCAGATGTAGTCAGCATTTTAAAATAGATTTATGTTGAAGTATTTCCCCCAGTGCGGCCCCTCGTGTAGACACACTTTTAATGACTTTCAAATATTCATGAAGAGGATCCACTCACAGAGACACAGTATATTAGTATTTAATGTTAATGTAAACAGGGCTGATCTTAAAGATGGGCTCGTATGTGTGTGTGTGTGTGTGTGTGTGTGTGTGTGTGTGTGTGTGAGATGTTATGATAGAGGATTGGGACATAATTGGCTGGACCACTAAAACGTATCCATCAGACCTGGACAACATAAGGCCCGGGGGCCACATGTGGCCCTTAACCTCCACTTGACTGGCCCTCAGGGTGTCCATGGCAAATCTCGAATCAAATGAAAATCTCTGTTATTATTGGCTTCATTACACTTACAATGGTGACGTTTTTCACACTATTAGCCATTATGACATTATTGGTCTGGCCTAGCATCTTGGCTAACAGAACTGGAAACTATTTCCCACAAAACTGGTGTTCAAATCAAGCTCTTTTTCTTTTTACTTGTGCCGCAAGCTGCGAATTTAGAAAAAAAATAATCGCGATTCAGACATAGACTTGAACAGACTCAGAGTAAACATGAAGTAGAGCAACAGGAACTCATAAAAACAAAACAAACAAACCCCTTTTTTAAGCAATAATCCTTATTGAGGAAAACTGAAATGAACTTATTCCTCGATAGCAGTGCTAGTTGCTCATGTGGAAATTTGAGAGAACAACTTTTCCGCCCCTGTTCTTTAGAGTTGCTCCTCTACCATAGATCCAACACAGAGAGATGGACAGCCACACCCTCCGGAGGGGCCCAACCCCTGTCTGCTGATGGAGAACATCCAGCTCCATAGAGGGAACCTCAGAGGTCAAACTGGGGATAATTTCACTGTGAGCCAGGAGTGGGTCCTCGATTTCAATGTGCAATGCCAACTTTGTAGTGTCAAAAAATGGCATTGTTAAAAGAGGTCTACATTAGAGTTGTGCTTTCATTTAAAAAAACACATTTTCTTGCACAAAAGAGAAAGTTCAACCGCAGAAAGTCTGAAAACTGTGCTGCAGCAGACGTTTAGTTACGGAAGAAAAACAAAATGCTTTTTTCCAGAGTCCTCACATCAAATGTTGTCCTGATGAAAAAGAAATTCATCAGACACACAAGGAAAAAATGAAAACCATTAAAGCGAACACTCAAACATTTGCAGATACAAGCAGTGTGTCTCAGCGCAGGGGTTCTCAGACCTTTCTTACTCAAGATACAAATCATGAATCAGGAGCCTTCCTGGGACCTCAACTCAGCCTTTCTTTGCTCTTCTGGAAAAAGCTTCATTTGAATACAACATCCCATCACCACCAAAAATGTGCTCTCTAGCGCCACCTTTGCACTTTAAATGACCGCCACAGCTCATAGGAATGTCGCACAGAGATCAAACCAACATTCTGCTGCTCGTCTCATCAAGGTCAGACAAACCAGAAATCATAGCATTCATGGCAGGAAGTGGGGTGAAGAAGGAGTCAGTCGGTGAAGCTTCCTGCAGAGCAGAACAGGAGGACTCAGACTGCGGGTTAAACTACGTATCTGTAAAGATTAAAAAAATGCAAACACACAAGACAAGGTAAATGATACTTCTCTGAGAGTTGGTGAAATGATGCAACCATATTAATAACATACATTCACACAGAATTAGCAGAAATTGTTGCTAAACAGGAAAATGTCTGCAGACCAAAATGGCCGTGAAATTATTTCCAAATTCTCAGACGTAGATTTAACTCCAAGATGTGCTTTACCAGGAAGGGGGAACAGATGTCCCTTCAGGAAGGACTGAGTTACCTGAAGGTTGGCCGCCCGAAAAAAAAAAAAAAAACCTCCTCGTGTGCCTCTGCAACACCTCTGTACAAGCGAGGAGCCGTCCCCTTCCATATGAAGCAACCAAGACATCGAATTTACTAAGGAAAGTCTGGGGAATAAAAACAAGAAAACACTGGAAAAGAATAGAAAATTTGGGAAGGATGTTCATCTTAACACGGTTGAACATATTTAAAGTTATTAAACAGTCTCATAAACAACAAGTAATTCAATAAGGAGCCAGTTTTTTTTTTAAATGCTGTTTCAGCCTGTTGCTGATTGTGGCTCACTGACCAAAAGCGTTTCAAAGGGCCACTGTGTGTTAAAAAAGAAATCCACAGAACAACTCAATGTCTCTCTGAAAAACCCAAAGCTGGCCGTGTTATTAGAAATCACCACTCCAGCACGCACCAACACGGCTGGACATTAAACTTTCTTACTCTTCCTGTTGGGATTGAAAATGTTGATGGAGGTTGTTTAATTTCAAACTGCGCACCGCACCACATAAAATGCATTAAAGCCGGTCTTCTCCATTTCCTTGGGGTCTTGTCAAGCCAGGCGTAATGAATCCGTCCTTGTATATGCGCGCTTAGCAGTCACACGCGCTGCCACTGGGAGCGAGACGCCTGCTGCTCGCTCATCTCTCTCTTCCTCTGCGCCGCACTGCGGTCAGACACCACATGGAGATAAACTGGCCGGCCAGCGGCCTGCGTGCCGTTCATGAGCAGGGGAAGGAGAACGAGGAGGCGAGCAGGGAGGGAGCGAGAGACAGAGACGCACCGGAGAGAGACAAATTTATATAGCACACTTAATTCACAAATTTGCTAGACAATTTACTGGACTTCTGGCGAGCCCATTAAAATTGATCTGCGGCCCAAAGTGGGATCGGCAGCGTAAAGATAAGAGGCGCTCCAAAAACAAGTCCGAGCAGCCAAAGGCCGGATCTCTGTCTTCCAGGCAGTCTCCTCAAATTAGACAATCTAACTCAATCTTCTTTTGTTCAACTAATTATATCATGTAACACCCCCAAAACACTCTCAGAAAAACTCTGAGCTGCCATAGCGTCTTCCCAATCAAAGCTGTGTTCATGTGGCTTTGGGTTGAAATCTTGTTTTAGCTTCCTTCTTTCACTCATAAACACCTGCTGGAGTCCTTTTTGGGCAAATGTTCTCACTAACAGTAAGACAACATCACCTCAGTCTCACTGCTGCTGCCTGATGTGATAAAGAAAACCTGCATGCAGAACCGCAGAGGAGATATAAGTTCCTGCACAACCTCTGACAGTTGGAGTTTCTTCCTGTTTGTGTGTGTGTGTGTGTGTGAGAGTATGTGTGTGTGTGCGTATGCGTGTCAAAGAGTCAAAGAGAGTTGATTTCTTTCTTATAGTTAAAAATAACGAAAGACGCAGTGTGAAGAGTGTAATGTTGTTAATTACACAGCCCTCACTCGCCACACCTGCTCCACCATAACATTGGAATAAAGCTGAATTAAATAAACAACGCCGACGTGGCGCATTGTGTGTGTTGTCAAGGCTCCGAGGGTCAGCTTGAACATCCAGGGGATTATTACAGGAGAGCAGATTTGTTCCTGTTGGCAGAGCAACAAGCGTTCTATTCATTAATTGTGAGTTAAGATGGAATCAGACAGATGAGACCAGCCAGAAAAGAGTGTCTGAGCATCAGCATGTATCCTGCAAAACAATCATGTCATTTATTAAAATCCATTTTTTAGACTTTATACATTGTTCAACAAACAAAAAAAATCCCCTCCCTGATCTTCTGTTATTATTTTCTCCTTTTTTCTGGATAACTTTTTAATGACTTAATTAAAACATGTTGATTCATTGCCCAGAGTATTAAATTGCTATAATAATTACAGGTATATTTGTGAAGCAGAATTTCTTTTCAAAAACAACAGTTATTTTGTTTTCAACCAGATATTTTACTGTATTTTGAGTTTACATCAAACTTACTGGCGACAAAAGAATGCAAAGCAAATATTTATTTATTTTTTCTCTCCTTGGCTTCTGGTGAGCGATCCTCCTGTTGGACATTGAGAGACAGTGAGAAAATAAACAGATGACTGCAGCTCTGATTTGATCCAGAAATTGCCGTTAAATGCCCTCCAGCAGCCGGAGCTCCAAGCCCTTGAGTAAGACCTTTCATCTTCTTTACAGTCATTCATTTGCTCTTCCTGAAAAGAAAAAAGGCACTTCAAAAGCATCTGTAATTGAGGGCCTGAAAAAACATTTGTGAATCCTTGAAATCCTGAGAGCTTTAAAGCAACACTCCATGCAAATATGAAATAATCACATTAGGCAAATTGCAACTTGATCTATTTTCCATTACTGTAGGATGTTCACATTGAATTCATTCTCGGGTTTTCAGTTCACAATTCAAGTCAGCAGAGTTTGCTTATTCAGGCGTTTCATGATTAAATAATCTTTTCGTTCTTTAAAAACAAATAAAGCAAAAATATTCATTCATGTTCAACATTAGAAACCAGTTGAAGCTTGAAAGAAAATCATTCAGTTAATTTATTTTCATGATTAATTAGATGTACCTGACATAAAATGTCTTCATTGTGACTTAAATTTTCTCTTGTTTTCTCCAAACTTTGTTCGGACATTAGTTTTTCTGGCTGCCATTGTTTGTATTTCTGGCTCATCACTTCCTGCTCCAGGAAACATCAGCTTTCTGAAACCGGTTGTGTGAGTGCAGCAATATTTCTGTAACACATCTCACACTAATAGAACCTTTCTGTCTGCATGTTCTCCCTGGGGCTGGGTGAGATGTTCCCTGGGTGCGTCGGCTTCTACCCAAAGACATACTTCCTGGTTTAACTGGTGACTCTGGAGTGACTGATGGAGTAAATGTGTGTTTAGATGATTGCCTCAGTGTGTGTCTAAACCCGGTGACAGTCCGGCATCCTTTCCAGACATGAAAAACCCTTTGAGTCAGGTCAGGAGGAGGTTTAGAGGAATATAGATGGGAAGATTTTCATAAGACATGATGCCAACAAGGGTAGCTTGTTATAAATCACTGTGTTAATATAACATGGAAATAATTATTCCTCATAACATTTCTGGATTAGAAAAGAAATGATCTGAAATGTTAGAAACAAAAAGCAACATTTTGAGATCAGCACGTTTGCCTTTCTTCAACAATTACACGGCATTTTCAGATAATAAGTTCAAAACTTGGAGGGAGATTAGCAACTTGTCCAACTTGAACGCAAAGCTTCAGATCTTCTTTAGAAATCAACGAAACTTCAGTTATCACAACTCATAATTGCATTTTCCAACTCAGTCAATTCTTGGTTACATTTTTTTGACAGATTTTAATTATATAAGACAAATGCATGCAAAAAACTAAAGTTTGATGCATGACCTTGACTGTACTTGTGTGCTCATGCCTGTTGAAAAATTGTCTTTTATATTTAGTGTCATACATTTTATTTGAAGCGTTGACTTTTCTGAACAACTGCTGTCATCATGAGAATTTTCTTTTAATTAAATACTGGAAGAGACTTTTCACCATAATGGATTTCGCACTTCAGATGTATGGGAGGTTAATTGTGAGGTGTAGAGTCGTGTGTTGGTGAACAGGCTCACCTCACTGTGAGAAATCCTTAATTTAAATTAGGGCTTGAAGCTTTTTCCATGTGGAATTTGTATGTTCTGTATGTGTGAGTTTTCTCCACATTACTTCCACGTACACATTCTTGTTGGATTAATTGGTAGCGGTCTGTAGGCATGAATGCTGCATTTGACTGTGTATTTTCCCAATAGCAGGGATAGTTGTCAGTTTTCTGAATTTATCACTCACAGAAAAAGCAGCTATAGAAGATGGGTGTATCGCTTTCACACGAAGTTATGAGAATATTTCTTTACAGCAGGCGTCACAATTTCAGAGAGCACATACAGAAATGTACCAGTCACACAACACTTGATGTATTATTTGAGTAAAATGGGGCCAAATTCATCATTTTTAAAGTACCAGTTGACACATGTTCAGTCGCAGATCAAATTTGTTTAGAGGCGAACCTGCAATCCATATGTGAATCAATTCACAATTTATCTCAAGCTGTTCTCGGAGCGGCCCCGATCATCAATCTGTTCTGAGCGCAGCGGCGCCGATGCAAAAAGATGATGAGCCCGTGGAGGGGAAACAAAAAATGGAGACATCAGCCTTTATCACATGTGATTGCTGCCCCACCCTGAACAGCACCGTGGGAGGAACCACCCCTCGCTGCGCCGACATGTGCTCCACGGCCCTCCCCTCCTGTCACAACAACCTCTGGATAATTATCGCATCTAACACCGAAATCTCCATCCTCTCTTCGCTGAGGAGCCTCTGTTTTTCCCTGCTAATTGAAAGTAACAAAGACGCCTCCTCTTCTCCTCCGTTGTAAACTCTCTTCCCACAGCGAGCGACATCAAACTAGATAATGGAGGCCGTGTTTATGGTTCCTCGTATAGGAAGCAGGATTACACAAGGGTGGACCTCTGGAGGGGGTTCATGCCTCGTCACTGAGGTGGTAAAAGGAGGCACGTAAAGCAAAACACTGATAGCCGAGACGAAAGTTCAGGGATGTCATGGACCAACATGAGGCGAGTTTCACGAGAAGGTTGGAATGAGCGACGGAGATGTGAGGCTGTTTATTCGGTTTGACATAGAGCAACTTTCTCTTGTTGGTTGTTCAGGGAAGGAGTGAATGTGGGGTTTTGTGTCAGCCAAGGATTTATCAAGTCAACTACGATGTCAGATAAAAGCCATGAAGAAGAGACGAGAGCAGAGGGAGAATGGAGGAATATGAGGCTGATAAGATAGGGAGGTGGGAGTATCAAGAGAGAGGGCAGAAAGAGATGTCCCATTTTAATACAGGGTTTTCTAAAGATCCTGTTTTGGCACATTTTCCACCAAATGTGCAATTAAAGTATATTTGTCTGTACTGTTGTCAAATGAGTAATTAAATCTCTATTACTACCATATATCGTGGACATGTTGTGTACAAATAAATTCTGGATTGTGTTGGAAAGCATAAACATTTATTGACAAGTCCAATTAATGATTAGTTTACTAAAAAGAACAAAAACACTGGAACCATCTGCAGTACGAGAATGACAAATCCAAATAGACTGGAAAGTCTCATTTGTAGATGGAAATTTAAAATTGCTCTGACATTCATTGAATGATTTTTAGTGACTGCGTTGTTAAAGTCAATGAAATGCAGTGCAGTTAGCAGAGCTGTTCTCTTTCACTGTTCAAGAATGTACAAGAATATAAATGTGTGTGAAAGGCTTTTGAGAACCGTGAAACTGAGCGGTAAATTTCATTCACACGTGTTTATCCATATCACTCTACGAGCAAATATGCATTTTTCTGCTGCTCAGTTCTACTTTCCCACACTGTCAAAACCCTGATCTTTGTTTTCTGTTCAACTGTATTGATATTTTAGAGACAAACATTCACTTCTTTAACTATTTTTGTGAAGTAGCCTTTTAAGAGCCGGTGGCCTGCAGCTTCTCTCACTCTCTGGTGATCAGCCAGCACTCCTGTTGGCCACTGTTCAACACTGTGCTTCTGTGAGTTCTGTGAGAAGTTAGGAAATAAACAAAAATCAGGCTGTCAGAATATTTTTAAGTGTTTATTGACGCATGTTTTGTAAATCAATCATTGTTAATTACACTTTTCTTAAAATTTGTAATGACTTTTCTATGATTTTGTCCCTTCACGTTTGACATTTTGATAAAAATATGAAGGAACTATTCACAGTGTGTATTACAGTCCAAACCACATACAATTTTAAGTAGCAATCGAAAGATGGACTGTTGTTCAACTTGGACCTTAATGTGTAAATGTGGTAATAAGTGTTCACTCGGGCAGTATTGACTGCATGTCTTGGCACTTCAGTAATCACTAACTTCCAGTTTACTCATGTTGCAAACTGCTTTTGACAGGCTGGCTAAGTTTTCAGTGAATGTTGGGAAATCAAATAATAACAGTGTTTTGTGACTTAAAATAACTAGTTTCTGAATGTTGTAGCAGATCAGTCTGTTATGCACCCCTCTTTGACATGCAATAGGATTTTGCTGCTCATTGCCTAAGGTAACACTCGATGCTTTATCCATTCATCCATCCATTTTCCACTGCTTATCCGGGACCGGGTCACGGGGCAGCAGTCTAAGCAGAGATGCCCAGACTTCCCTGTCCCCAGACACTTCCTCCAGCTCTTCCAGGATCCCAGGCCAGCCAAGAGACATAGTCTCTCCAGCGTGTCCTGGGTCTTCCCCGGAGTCTCCTCCCAGTGGGACATGCCTGGAACACCTCCCCAGGGAGGCGTCCAAGAGGCATCCTGAACAGATGCCCGAGCCACCTCAGCTGGCTCCTCTCGATGCGGAGGAGTAGCAGCTCTACTCCGAGCTCCTCCCTGGTGACTGAGCTCCTCACCCTATCTCTGAGGGAGCGCCCAGCCACCCTACGAAGGAAGCTCATTTCAGCCACTTGTATCCTTCACTTGGATGCGCACTGTCCCAGTGCATGCTGCAGGCCCAGGTTTGATGGAGCCAACAGGACAACATCATCTGCAAAAAGCAGAGATGAAATCCTGTGGTTCCCGACCCGGACCCCCTCCGGCCCCTGGCTGCACCTAGAAATTCTGTCCATAAAGATTATGAACAGAACCGGTGACAAAGGGCAGCCCTGCCGGAGTCCAACATACACCGGGAACAGGTCCGACTTACTACCGACAATGCAGTCCTACTCTCCTACCCTCCTACTCTGGTCATACAAAGACCGGGCGGCCCTTAACAAGGGACCCCAGACTCCGTATTCCCGGAGCACCCCCAACAAGACACCACGAGGGACGCGGTCGAACGCCTTCTCCAAGTCCACAAAACACATGTGGACGGGTCGGGCGAATTCTCACGACCCCTCGAGCGACCTATGGAGGGTATGGAACTGGTCCAGTGTTCCAGGACGAAAACCACATTGTTCCTCCTGGATCCGAGGTTCGACTATCGGCCGAATCCTCCTCTCCAGTACCCTGGAGTAGACTTTCCCGGGGAGGCTGAGGAGTGTGATCCTCTTATAGTTGGAGCTTTTAAAACAGGGGGACCACCACCCTAGTCTGCCAATCCAGAGGCACCGTCCCCGACCGCCAAGCGATGTTGCAGAGACGTGTCAGCCAAGACAGTCCCTGCACATCCAGAGACTTAAGGTACTCGGGGTGAATCTCATCCACCCCCGGTGCCTTGCCACCGAGGAGCTTACCAACCACCTCGGTGACTTCAGCTTGGGCAATGGACGAGTCCACCTCTATGCTTTAAACTTGAAAAAATAATAAAGCGTGACTACATAAAAGAGTGATTTCAAGGCACTTTTACAGAGAAAAAAACCCAACTAATCGGTTCGATCATTTGAGGTCGATGAGGTTGGCTCTTGGCCCGTAAATAAAAATCATGCCGAAGCCTCATCAGCTCCACTCTGACTAACAATGCCAGGTTAGCCTCGGCACTCAGGAAATAGTTGAATGGAGTGAACGAAGCCCTGAGATGAGCTTCCTCTTTAATTGTGCTTATAGAATCACAGCTGGGATGTCAGTAACTTCAGCTGCTGCCTTTGGATCTATATTCAACTTTTGCCTTGTCAGGTGACACACATCCACTTTTCATTTTCAGTGTTCACTCTTCCGAATAAGCTGCTGTCGCCTGGAGGCTCAGCCCCGTGTTCCTTCATCATTAAAACTAAATTCATTACTTCAGCAAAAGGCCACAGCCTGTTTTCCCTCCGTGTCTTTCCTGCAGTGGCTGCTTCTGCTGCATGTCACCACGCAGTTACTTTACAAATGGAGCCAGGCATTCACATAATTAAAACCAAGATGCTAGGACATAATTCTTAATTAAGCACTAATGTGATAAAGTGTGATAGCAGGACAAAACTCTCCTTAAAGGGAAGAGAGGCCTTTGTAATGAGGTGATTAATGGACTTAAGAGGGGAAGAAGATGTAATTGGCTGGTCGTCCCTCCCAGCTGAAAAGGGGGATACTGCTCACCGTCTGCTGCAGAGGGCTGCTGCACAACACAGAGTGATGTTGTCTGTCTCTGGAAAAAAAAAAAAAAGAACCTTATTTCATTGTAAGTAGTCTGAAAGAGACATTATAGTTGATTATTAACACCATTTTCTCTTTATTCAGTTATTTTGTTGTTGTTCTTAATTTCCTTTCCCAACACAAAATGTAGAAATTAAAATGTTATACCTGAGGTGTCAGACACAAGAGAGCAGCTCGAAAACGTACGAATTAAACACTACTGTATTTACATACTGTAGGAAAAATGTAGTTTTTTTTTTAAGTTGACTTCTCTGATAATGCTCTGTTTAATCAAGACTTTTTTTTAATGAAAATAAATGTTAAAAAACAAGGTTACATAACTGATTCAGCTGACTGGCTGATGAAGTTACTGTTGATTGGCCAAATAATTATCTTAATGAAACACTTAGGTTTCTTTACCAGGAGTCGATCAATATTTCTCTTCACAGTAAAACACAGCACAACAAAAACATGGCCAGACTGGAATTTTTTTTTAATCTCTAGCATTTTAGAATTGAATAACTATTTCTTTACTTATTTATTATTATTATTATTTTACATATTCAGATGTCCCCCAGGATGCAGTACGGGAAAACCATTTTACATGAGTTCACCCATGTAGCTGGCAGTATTTTCAGTCACTGATAACTTAATTTACGAGAGTGAACTAATAAATCCCCACTAATATCTACATCAGGGGTGCTCAATCCTGTTCCTGGAGAGCCCCTATCCAGCATGTTCTAGTTCTCTCCCTGCTTTAACACACCTGAATCCAATTATTGTATCATCGTCAAACACCTAACAAAACACAAGGATGAGCCTGTCATTGCATTCAGGTTTGTTAAAACAGGGAGAGAACTAAAACATGCTGGATAGGGGCTCTCCAGGAACAGGATTGAGCACCCCTGATCTACATGTAGCTGGAGATGGGGGCTGGAGTGGGAACCTTCTCTGTCCTGCTCTGACTTTGGAGTGTTTTGGTAATGAGTCCAAGTCTGCAATTTACTTGACATCAAAGGGAAAAAGTGTAACAATGCTATCTTTGTATCTGGATTTGTTTTCTCATTCACACACTTTACTTATGTGGTGCGTTCCTGTGTCTAAATCAGTGTGCTGAAGCCATCCTGAGTGCTGCAGAGCAGAGCAGCAGATGGTGAAACAGAGTTGATCTGCTGCAAAGTTTTTTCTTTTGGCACTAAATTAAGATTCACACTCTGAAACAGTTTCCGTCTTTACAATATCTCCTCGCTGATTTATGACGGGAGCCTGAATATACAATCCTAATAACCATCGTCATTAGGGCTGTAAATAATACGACGCAGGGATCGGGATGTGTGTCTGTTTTAAACTGCAGGCGACAGATGCTGCTTTGATTGTCAGATAAACACTTGTATAAGAAAATGGTTTATGAGATGTCTAAACTGTTTTGTTCGCCAACATGACCAAAGTAGAATAAACACATTAAAACTATTAAAGTAACTTGGGATGAGCTGATAAACATGAAAAAACATCAAGCATTTGTTAGTGAGGCCTCTGAACTACTGATACCGATGGCACTAACGCCCTTCTGCAAGAAAAAACTGTTCACCATGATAGATTTCATCCAAGGATATGAAGTATGACAGGCTCTTATTTTATTTTATGACGTTCCCCCTAAAATCAATTTTTAGTGTAAAACGTGAAGATTTCAAGTCATTGAACAGGTGTATGTTGTCCCATCCATTATCATGACAGTGACTTGAATTTAAGAAATTCAAAGTAAAAATGTTGTCTTTCAAGAATATGCTGTTTACTTTCTTGATCAAAATTAACTTACATTAGATTAACTTACATTACTCAAATAAAAGAGTATTTGAAGTCATATACCTAAAAGTCCAAACTAAACTCTCCCTATTGTGCAGAGGCCTCATTTATAAAGACTACTTACGCACAAAACAGTGCCTGAGACATGAGAGCCCCACTCCTGGATCCTACACAACGCACGCACTCTGAAGTTTACAGGAGAATTGTGTATTGGTCAAAAGTTTTCAAGAAACTCACTCACTGAAAGAGGATTTCAGTCACATCAGCTTACTTTATGTCTTATTCACACAACCATAATTTCAAGTGAACACACAAAGCTTTCGGTGTGTTTCTGGGGTTTGTTCACTCGACCATATTACTTTGAGCAAATGAAAACACAGCTTTTTGGAAACGATTCCCAGGTTGGAACTTTCTGAAAACGCTTCGACTCCGTCATCATGTGGAAAGACTAAACACAAACACAGACGCAAAGTGAAAAGTGATGCTTTTTCATTTGACATTTCTATCAGGGCTGTTTTGGCCTTAGAGGAAAACATTTGGTCATTTAGAATATCTTTTGTAAGAAGGGCATTGAAACTTTAAAAAAAAAAAAAAAAACAAAATCTCTGCACATATTCGACTGAAACAAAAGGAGAAATTTTGAGTTGTGAGCGTTAGTAATGTGATTATTTTAATGGTCCAGCCCAACTGAGATCAAACGGAGCGGTATGCGCCGACTGAATTAAAATGATTTGGAAGCTGCTGGCTGAGGATCTCCTGCAGGGCCAACACTTTCACATGTGCAGCAGCAATACCACTTAAAATCAGGCCCCGGCTGCACTGCACATCTCCTGGAAATAAAACAAGCACGGCTGTATCTGAGAAATGGTCACACTTTAGTTTCTTATCAGAAACTCAACAGTCGATGGCAAAAATGCATAATAGATATAACAGAATTGATCAGATTTATATGTATTCACTGGAAAAATGACAAAGATATTCTGTATATGATGCTCTTAAACAATTTGAATCCTGTTTTAAACTAACTGCAATGAGATATTACGTCTGAGAGATTTGATTTTTTTCATTGTGTACATCAAATGTAATGAACTTGTGTGAAACTGCTCCCTTTCAAAGGCCTCAGTCGACTCTCTGGATTTAATGGCTCCACTTTGATGTTAAATACTTCAATAAACAAGGTGATAAATGCTTTCACGCTGTAGATTGTCTCTTTTTGTACCTCATTGTAGATGATATGGATGCTGCTTTTGTGAAATCGCAGACTGAATTTCTGTGGAAGGGCATCTTTTTTTTTTTTTTTTTGAGCCTTCAAGAGAAAAAAACACAACATTGTGACTGCAGCCAGCAAAGCTCTGCTTACCATTTCAAACTGTTTGGAAATGCCACTCACAATTCTTGTCCTCCCTGCCCTAATGAAAATGTTATTTAACATCCCACTGGAAAGGAGTTTATAGCTTTCGAAGAAGATCCAACGCCAACCCTCCCAAATCCAGCCTTATGAAAGAACAAAGCAGCTTAATGTTGCTGCCGTTTCTCCCTAAATATTCTCCCGTTTAAAAAGAAAAAGAGTCACACTAAGAAACAATAGTAGTGATAAGCTAAAAGGATTTGTAGAATTTTGCTCCCTGTCAGAGCTGCTTTGATACCGCTATATCCAGAAAGAAATCTCACCTGTGGCGCCTTCAAAAGTCAACCAGAAGCAGTGCATGTAGAAGAAAATCCCAGCCTTTGTGGCCAGTTCAAAAACACCAGGCACTTTCATAAAGTTTGTATTTGATATAATGTGGTGGTTATTGGAAAAAGGTGCATGTGCGTGGAAAATTACAACCACAAATTAAAATCAGTGAACATTTTCCTCTGCACCTGCTCGGAAAGTAATCTCAAAGCAATTTCCTTCGTGGAGCACAGTCTCAATGAAACTGCCGATAATCAACACTCGTTAACTGATCACAGAGTTATTCCCACAGATCGAGCGTATTTCAACACTAACTTGACTCAGCGATTGATTCAGTCAAAACCAAATCCAGTTTATGGGCTCTTCCAAAGGTACTTTTATTTCTAAAAATGTTTCATGGTGAATAAAAGGTGAGTTTGAATCTGTGCACACCACTAGGTTGATCTGGCTTATTTTCTATTGATGGTTTTATTTCACATCTTTAATGGCTGAAATTTCATTCTTTCAGTTTGATCTTTGCTTTGCAGAAGTAAAAGACAATCTTGCAGACAGAGGTTAAAGAAATGTACTTTTCTCTGTTATATCGTCTTGATCTCTCTTCACCTGCCATATGATAGTCTTAATCCACCTTTAATTCAGAATAAAACTTCCGCTTTAAAATGACCTTGTAAACACCCAATTCCAAATGAAATGTTTATTCCAAATAAAGTGGCTGGTTTATTCAGATTTTAAAGCAGAATTAACTAATTCCTCAACCACGTCTACCTTAATTCCACTTTAATTTAATTCCAGTCCTGCTATACATGCTGGTTCCCTTGTCCTGTAAGATACACATATTCCAAGATGGCCGCCCGAAGCGTTGAAATCGAAGGGAGACAACTTGTTTAATAAGAGCCTTAGAAGAAATGGACAGAACAAACAAAGTGAAATGAGGGAAGCATAAAAATACAGACCTTTTCAAAGAGGGAGTATGAACATTAATAGAGAAAGAAAGAAAGAAAGAAAGAAACACAAGAACCAGATTTTGTTTACTTCCCCTGTACAATCAGAACCTTTCCCAACCCCAGATCTTAAGCTGAATTGAATAAAGGCGAATAAACGTGTTTTCCATGCAAGCTTGAATTCAGAATTACTATTCTCATATAAACACAACGGAGAATACTGTAATTCTGAATAATTTAATCCAGAATAATTAATTCTGAATTAAAAAAAATAATAATTTAATTGTGGCCAAAGAGTTTCAATTAAATCCTTCAGTATTCATGATATCGTTTGCACTTTGTGACTTACAGTTATTGTTTTGGGGCTTCAAATGCAGTGAAGTCGTCCTTCCCCATGTGGGGAGACAGACAGGAAACTCGGCTCCCTCACCGTCCAATATGGAAACTCCTGCGCTGCAGCTGTTCTCTACACCTGACCTGGCAACCTCAGACCACCAGGCGACCAACTCACTGACAGTCCCGCCCTGCTTTCCTCAACTCAGGAGTGGCGACAAAGAGCTTGACAAAAAGCAAAAACACCAAGCCCCAACGGAGAGAAACGCTGCTCCAAAAACAAATCCCCGTCAAAGTGTCTCCCAACAGCGTTTCTCTCCGCGCTGCAGGTTTTGACTTCTTACGTCAGGAGTAAAATGCCTACCATGCTTATGTGAGAGGATTGTTCAGATGCTGATTTATTACAGGATGATCCGAATAGCTGAACACTTGTCATAACTCTTAATTTATCAGCATTATTTTATCATATTGCAAATGATAATAAAATACTCATAAATCACACATATCCATTTTTCAGTAAGATACTGAGTAACAGATACATTAAAGAACACCTTCTGTACAGTCAAATTAATTGGAATAAACACTCTTAGATCCATAATTCCCAAAGTGAAAAATGATAATGAAGTGTGATATCCACATGAATTCAGTTATCTCTCAAAGTAAGCACAGATTGATGCTATAAAGATCCATGGCTGCACAAAGGAGGTCGGCTAATTGTACTAATCAGCAGTGCATTATCCAACAGGTCCCATCTGTTGTCTTTAATTTTCAGTCTTGATATCCATAAAACTATATTTCTGTGGTCTGAAGGACCATCTTGTTATTTCTCACCTGATCTCAGCTTTGTCTCTGGGTTTCTAATGTGTTTCTAATGCAGAGTGATGCCAGAGTGAACCTTTCCCCACTGGCTTCACGAGGAGCCATCCAGTCTGTGCTTTCACTAACTGACGATCTTCATATCAGCGTGTTTTTAACACACTGCAAATCTGCAGAGGTTCCAGCAGCTCGATTCCTAACACTTCTGATGAACGTGTTCATGAGGTTATGGAGAATTTTCACATCTTTAGGAAACACGGCAATGAAATTTTTTCAGCCCAAAAAGGAGGGATTAAATCTTATTCTTCAATTGTACAGTTACAGACTGCAGCTAGAGGAGAACTGATACGAGGCCAATACCTTCATGTCTTTTTGAAACTCTCAACTCATTAAAGACGCCATGCAACAACCAGAAAATAAATGACTGAAAATAATGTCAGAGGAAATGCATTTTGAAAGAAAATATGAAGTAAAAGTTTGACTCTTGACACAAATATCAGTAGTTCTTGATCATCTTAAAAACAGCTTTCATATCTACGTAAATGCTTAGCAGGAGTGAACAATGAGCTGACAGTTTCAGTCGAACTCAGATATTCAGGAAGTTTGTTTCTGAAAGTGTCTTCTTGGGTTTGTTTGGTTTTGATTCGATCACACCCAGTTGAGCTACAGCCGTCTGATGGATTTTCTGTTTTCTTTTCTCATACTCCAGATGACCCCGTTTCATTTGTCCAGCCTGTTGAAAGTTTAAACATGTATCGTTCTCAAACAGAAATCCTTTATTTTCTGGTCAATGTTTTGAGGATATTGTACTGAAATGTAAACTTGACTGCAGAGGTGGAGGCAGTAGTAACTCCATCAGCTGACAGGCCAACCCCCCCACCCCTCATGTATGCTGGGAGTTTACGAGCTGTTATTATAATTCTACATTTTTTGTGGTAATTAGTCAGTTTTGAATTACTAGTAAGATAGTTTTAACTCAGTCGTCACAGGCTGGAAAATAATGCTCCATTTACTGGCATCAGTCAAGTGGACACTCACTACTCTATCTGTGTAATTGCTGCAGACTCCAAATTTGCATAAAGATGAGTTCAGCCGCTCTTCTGGCACCTCGCCACTTCACTTGGAATTTTTTGACACTCCTTTCACCTTCATACAACCCTGTGCGAAACGTCTGCACCTGCTCTCATTCAGTTAACACCTGTGACTCGACCTGCTCAATGAATTTTATACACACAAGTAAACTGGCGGAAAACAATGAATGGACTTATGAAACTGTGAAGAGTGCATGTGCGTATGCGTGTGTGTGTGTGTGTGTGTGTGTGTGTGTGTGTGTGTGTGTGTGTGTGTGTGTGTGTGTGTGTGTGTGTGTGTGTGTGAGAGAGAGACAGATTTGAACATGTGTAACCTGTGCCCTCACTGTGTCTGTGTCTGCTGCTCATGCTCTCGAAGTTAAAGGGTCAACACAGCTGTGCATTAATCTCTAAATGCAAATCCTAATTCCATCATTTCCCACCTGCTCATCCCTCTTTATGCTTGTCTTATAGAATATTTCATATTTTATGTGTTAGTTGCAAACGGTTCTTCTATAAATCTACATTCCATTTTTTTTCATTTTGGCTCATGCTGTCTTTCTCTAACCTTACTCTTTCTTCAACCACGGGGTGCTTTTATAAGCTGCATTGTGGCAAAAAAGTGGACAGGCATGGAACTAAGAAGGCTGGAGGAAAGGGAAAAAAACAGTTTTTCAATCACACACTTTATTGTCTATCAGTGTCCTTGTGCTCACACCCACCCATACAACATCTCTTTTACTCTGTGGCTTGTTTACTCTCGCCACACAGTTATATAAACAAGGATAAAATCAATCAGTGCTTCCTGAACAACGGGTCAGCCTCGCCATGTCTCTCAGACACTGAACGGACTCTCTATTTCTGTCGCAAGGAAGATGTTTGCAGAGGCTCGGGCCAATCCCGCACTCTGCCAGTCCTCTTTTTTTTCCTCTACCTCTCCTCTCCTCTAAATGGAGCTTTAGAGCGCGCGCACACGCACAATTCTGTGCGCTTTTCCTTTCTTTTCTTTTTTCTTAAAGTGGTCAACTAATGTTACCACTAGGGGGCAGTGAAACTCCACATGTTAACGCATGATAACACACCAGCTGTCTCCACTCCATCTCTCTCTCTCTCTCTCTCTCTCTCTCTCTCTCTCTCTCTCTCTCTCTCTCTCTCTCTCTCTCTCTCTCTCTCACTCACACACACACACACACACACACACACACACACACACACACACACGGGCATTAAACTAGACACTCTTAATTTTCTCCTGGACGTGTTTCTGGATGAGGTAACACACGCTGCATGATTTCAGAGGTCACACACTGATTGTAATCAAAAAAATTATGACTGTGTGATTGCGAGAAAAAGTTCACTTTTATTATCATTATTGTTATTATTATTATTGTTAATATTGGTTGTCTCTTTGAAGCAGAACATGGTCAGGCGAATTCATCTCCTGACCGTTTGTGTAATGTGTGTAATGTTTTACAATGTGTGTTGGATCTTGTTAAGAACTTTAAACGTTCAACTACAAAGAGCACTAAGGACTTAATACATGTTGTTGTGCCTTTCTTTTCTTCCTCCAGCAGCGAAAATAGTCCGCTCCTTTCGTCACGTGAATTATCGAATTAATACACAGATTTTAACTGTCTACCCTTTTGGTCTAATTTAAAATGTGTTTTATTTAAAGATGAGGAACCGTGAACTCAGATATTGAACAATATCTGCCTTAAATCATTTAATCTATAAAAAGAGCACATACCACTGAAGAAGTAACACATCCTAGAAGAGATGTGACCGTTTCTGGAGTAATGTGAAGATGTCTCTGCTATGATGACGGTTGTTAAGATGAGCAATCTGTGTTTTCACTCATTTTTCATTTTTTCAGTGTTCATTGTTTTTTCCTCTTTTTTCCTTTTTGCATAGAGAGCTGAAATATAAATACAAGATGGATGCTTGAATTGTGTGTGTGTGTGTTTGTGTGTGTGTGTGTGTGTGTGTGTGTGTGTGAGGGCTGTAAGCAGCCTTCTCTTTGGCTACAGCATGGATCTCATTTCAGGAGGTGGAATTAAAGCCGGCTGAGACCTAATCCCAGCGTAATACCTCTCCCACCCCACTCCCCCTCTCCCTGCCCCATTTTATGAAGCGGGAATCGAGGGTGGAGAGAAATTAGAAAAGGGAAGAGGTGATCTGAGGTTCAAAGGTGAGAAAAGACACAGGGTGAAGAGGACAGATGAGGTTGATGAGGGTTCATACTCTGGACTACTAAAGAAGGGATTGTTTCAGTTTAAGGAAGATAAATCGGCATTTTGTTGTTAAAAAGAGTCTTTTCCTGCTTTCAGGTTGTCAGAATTAGAGCTGTGTGTGTCTGAGAGAACAGGAAAGTTTCTTGAAAAAGTTGGAAATCTGCCCATTGTTTGCATTGAAAGTGACTCCTGTTGTATGAGAGTCTCTCGAGGTAATCTTCTGGGGCAGCAAGGAAAAAGGTTGGCAGGCACCATGTAACCCGACCTGAGCTGACAAAAAGCAAATGCTTTAGTATGTTTTCTAATCTTCCTCAAATCGAAGTTCTGAATCTAAGAACATATCCTTCATCACAATGCAGGTTTATTATGAGAGAGAAGTCTGCTGGATTATTCTATTAATCACCACAAATATCAGATGAGCATAAAATAGTATTATTTTTTAGGTTTAGTGCCTGAATGTGTGTCCAACACTTTATTATTCATAACAGTGAAAATAAATTTAGATACTCAAAGTCATTAGGATTCAAAACATCAATAATATCAAACATACCACATTTACTCTCAGCCATTTAATATAATATTCATGTAATAAACAAAACAGCACTTAAAAATCTTGCAACATTTTTTGTGATGGCTACTTTATCTTTCATCATGACGACGGCAATCACATTCTAAAGCGCAGAAATACGGCTGTGATCCTTCAAAGTGATTTACCGAGTATGTGGTCTCGCATGTGTTTAATTGGGCCCTGCTGTGTCTCAGCGGATGATGTAATATTGCAGTGCAGTGAAAGTTGAGTCAGTGACCGTGCACTGTTGTGCCAAAGCCTTTCGCCCTGGCACCCGCTCCCCAAACAAAGCCACATAAATTTGTTTTTCGAAGCAGACAGTATCTGCCTGCACTAGACCTGAGGATAGACAATCTTGAGCCAAAACATGTGTGACCTGCACCGATCCAACAACGAGAGAGAGAGAGAGGGGGGGGGGGGGGGGAGAAAGAGAGAAAGCATCAACATAACAACAGTGTGATGCGCCACCAATTACAGTAATGAGCAGCTGCAGAGGAAAGCAAAGCAATACTGTCTGTCGTGCATCAAGGAGATTTTTTTTCTTTTCTGCAATGATTGTAACAAACCTTATTACGGAGTGTGATTGTGAGTCCACGCTCAGGCAGTAAGCTGACATGTCAGCTTGGCTTGAGACCTGCAGCACAATGTCAGCCACCCAGTCTGAGTGAACATAATTTGGACGTAAACCAAATGAGTTTGTAAAGGACGCAGTGACAATAGCCCGGTTCGATATTTGTGTTTCTGGTTTTTGTCGCTTGACAGGAGTATTCAGACACAGTCTGACTGTAAGGGCCTGTTCTATTCTGATTTTCACAAAGGGGAGGAAAAAAAAACAACAGTAAAAATAACACACACACACACACACACACACACACACACACACACACACACACACACACAAAACTGAAAGAAAATCCACAGTGAAAGGAGAGAATCAATTTTTGTGGGAATTTCGGATGACACTGAGGTGTTTTGTGAAGGTCACCGATGTTGCACTCCTCTGTTTTTCAGGCATTCAGGGATGAGATCCAATCAGATCACTCTAAAGCCGTTTTCCCCAAATCCTCATCACATTATGTCGCAGCATAAGCCCTGTTGAATCAGCGGCTATTGGACTAACAGTAATCAGCTTAGCTTAGCCCCACTGTAAATATGCAAATAGTATTTGATGATTAATTGACCCCAGTTGGCAGTGCAGCCAAGCAGATGGAGGGAGGGAGAGTGGATGGTGGAGAGAGAGCCACACACTATAGAGGAGGAAGAATATATGAGGTATGAAGGGGGAATGTCAGGAGAAAGTCATGGAAACCGACTGATTTTATGTGTGTGTGTGTGTGTGTGTGTGTGTGTGTGTGTGTGTGTGTGTGTGTGTGTGTGTGTGTGTGTGTGTGTGTGTGTCTGTGTGAGTGTGTGTGTCAGTGAGACAGTAAAACTGAAAAAGACATATTTGCAGAGAAATTACAGTAAACGTGTAGACGGCATGTGTTAAAAGCTCAACTCGCCCCTTGTGGACCACAGAAAAATGAGAGATTTACATGCAAAAATTTAAATTGCACTTTAGATGTAAATCAACATTCGTCACTTTAGAGCACTACTTCTGACTCACCGCCCACGGTTCACATTTTCCAGCTTTCAAAAATACATCTGGTGTCGTGCTCTGTAATTTTTCTGTTTTTTTTTTTTTTTTTTTTTTTTTACGAAGGAACTACTTGGAATTAAAAAAAGGGACATTACTTTTCTCTGCCTGAGTCAAAAAAAAAAAAAAAAAAAAAAAAACCAGCAGCAAGCCTGCTTTCACAAATGACGACATTTCATCCGTGCTTTATTTCTCTGACTGGACAAACAATTATTGCTCTTAGGCGAATGTTAAAACTGACAACAGCAGGATGGACGCCGCAATGCCGACTGACATCTTGCCCAAAAGCCAAAACGATGTGAGAGGGAAACAAAATGTCTCCCCGGTTTCATTTGGAAAGATCAGAAAATTGACTCATTTACTCAGTGTGTAGCCTCTCGCTCTTTTATGAGTGTCTGAAGTGAGAGTGAATTTATGTCCTTATATCAACAAGCATTTATGCTTGTTTTGAAAAATGTCACTTTTTTCAGCAAGATCTCATCTCACTGCTGCATAAGAAGAAGAGACCTCTCAATTCTGGAGATTTCACCTCTAAAGATGTGTTTACAGCACATATTTACTGTGCAATATGGTGAGCTACTCCTATCGACTGAAAACTTCCCCATCTTGTTATGAAACCTTCCAACAACCTGACAGAGGAAACGCAAAACTCTTCTTGCATATGCTTCAGGTGTCAGTTGATAAAACAACCACTATTTCAGATTTCCAGTTTTATATGACAATCAGTCTGTGGTCATTTCTCTTGCTCTCAGATCTGGGTTAAGACTGGAATGTGGCAAGCTGATGCCGAAAAACAAAAACAAAACAAAAAAAAAAGAATAAACCTTCATGTTTGTGTGAAAACGAATGCTTGAATATCTGACCAGTGACTGAATTTGATTAATTGGATGCATTCAAAACTAACTGGGAAGAAGAAAGGTCCCAGAAAATTAAACTTGGGAGAAAACAGTGGTTTTGGAGAGCTCATGAAAAAGAGTTGATGCCACTCAACATGACAAGAGAGCATTTGAAGAAAGTTAAGAAGATAGTTTACTCTCCTTTT
>NC_043766.1:8476163-8493663 GCF_902148845.1 Salarias fasciatus | reverse complement strand
TAACTCAGCATTAAAGTCTGACGCTGTTTTAAAATGCAAAGAGTGATGCAGTGATGCTTTCTGTCTGAGAGGGTGGGAGACACATATTCCCATTAGCGTTTGAGTCACTGGGATCTTTCTTTTTTGTTTTTCCTTTGGGTATCTTGAAGGGGGCTTCAGTTGGTGGGTTTCAGAGCAAACAGCTGTGAATCCACAGCCAATTGTGGCACAGCTCCAGAGATCACTGGGATCACAGCTCTTGATGCATAAATTAAATATCAGAATTACCTAATTGAGCATTTCCAGAGCTCCTGTGATATGTAAACTGTCGAACTACAAGGAAGATGAGGCATCAAAAACAGCAACGCTGTACAACAGATGGGGCCCCACTTCTCCCTGAAGTGCATCTCCAGGCCTCGTCTGACAGAAACTGCCATGACTGCATCTGGATTACCAAAAAGATGTCTCTCTATAGTCTCTCTATAGCATTGTTGCTGCAGGCCGACCGGTTCTGCTGATTCTGATTGGAAGGGGAGTACAACATATTTTATGTAAAACACTGACCTAAGGGAAGGAGAGTGCACAGCTTCCCACCTGAAAACTTTGTGTTTTTTGGTTTTCTTGCTTAACATCACTGATTTATTTTAAGAGGTTTAATGGTGTTGTCAACACCTTATTCAGCAAGTTCCCTGTCAGCACACTCGATATACTGCTCATCATTGTTTCAGCTTGCTTGAAAAGCCTCTTTTTATCCCCCTCTGAGAAGGCGCAATCCTAAAAGAACGCAGGCCTGCGAAGGCTATTATTAGTGCCATGCCTTTATTTCACATATATGGAATCGTTTATCCGTGGCTCGTGCCAGGTCTGCAGTTACGGCATTTGGGAAGAAATACAGAAACAGATTGATGGATTGAAAGTTGAGCAAGGGGGAATGGTGTGCAAGTAATAAAAAATCTTGGTGGAGTGTAACAGAAATGAGAAGAGCAAGATGAAAATCAAAACCAGCAAAGAAAGGAACGCCTAAAATCGGGACAGGGAACAGGTGTCTTTGTCCTACATTGTCAGCAAGGGCTAAAGCCATTTTCTCTGCTGTATTGCTGTTTGGCGTGCGGCCCCATTGAAATTTCTCACCCGTCGTCACAACACAACCACAAAGTCTAGTGTTACTCCTGTGAACTACACGCATCAGTCATCAATGTGCAAATTCAATCACCCGCTTGGCCAGTTGAATATAAATACCCCTCAACTCTTTAAGTGTAAAACTAGCCAGTGAACTGTCGACTTTGCTGCACTACTATCTTATCTATTGTCTCCCGCACCCCCAACTCCCCCCAAGCCTCCCCACTCCCTGTTCAGAATAGACAGGCTGTAAATAAGCATCAGAAATAGACATTGGGCGACAACTGTTGACAGCCTGGTGACGAAAGCAGCAGACACAGGCACAACCTTTATGCAGGCTGGATTACTGGCAGATAATTGAGGCCACGCAACATAGGAACAGAAGAACCTAGGAGCATGTTATGAGTGGACTACATGCTTAATGCCATTATTTTGCTTAGCTGAAAAGCTAATTGAAAAAAATTCAGGATGTAAGTTGATAAATGCTGCTTACTATGTTATTTTCAAAGATGCACTACACTAACTTTTCAGTTTTCCAAAAATCTTTTTTTTCCACTAAAGAATTAAATATTCAACAGGTTCAGAATATATTTTAATTATTTCAAGGCTTTTTTTAAAAAAAAACAAAAGTAACCTAAATAATAATAAAAATAAACCAAATCTTTCCAGGATAGGGAGCTAGACTTAAAAAAAAAAAAAAAAAAAAAAAAAAGGGAGGAAAACTGGATGCTATGAGTTATACAATGTTTTACAAAGATGAAACTCAAGCTGACATGAGACAGAAAGATAAATTAGCTGGCACATTTGCATAGTTTAGTGTGGTGGATTTAGTTTAGAGGTTGAGGGTCAGCGTAAGGCTGCAGCAGCCACACCTCGGCTCCTTTAACCCGCAGGAAATCCAATAGCATGGAGCTATTTAGAAGCAAAATGCCAGCACTTCTGTTTGTATATTTACCATGCCTTTACCAACATTTTGCCACCTTCAGTAACTCAGGGTGTGTGTGTGTGTGTGTGTGTGTGTGTGTGTTGGTGTGTGTGTGTGTGTGTGTGTGTGTGTGTGTGTGTGTGTTGTTTTCGATTGTATTGTTGGGTTTCTTTTGCAACATAAAGGTTCCTGCAAAAAATGCAAAGTAAACATGGTCCATTAATATAAGCATATTTTAAAAAAAGGAGGATAAAAGTTGCTTTATACTTTTTTTTAGATAAAGTGTTTGCACTCTGCTGAGTTGATTTGTTTTAGCAATCCAACCAAGTAAATCAAGACCCCATATTCACTTTGTTTACCCAATTTCTGTCTTCCGTCTCATTTTGTTTCCATTCGGTCTTTCCTTCTCTACCCCCCTCCGTCTCCCTCCCTCCCTCTCGCTCCGTCTCTCTCTTTTCCTCCAGCACCCCCCACCCCCCCCCCGTTCCACTTATTTGACTGTCAGTTGCCAAGTTGTGAAAGAACAACTATATTAGTTCAGGGGGCCACAGAGGCTAACAGCACAGCGTAGTCACCTGCATCGCCATCCTAACAAGCGGCATGACCTGCCAATAAAAAAGGCTTTTACCCTGATCATCTTCAGACAAGACTTTAACACAACCTGCTCTTTCTCCCGCTGAATGCCCAAAGTGCTCGCAAATGCGATTCAGGTTGTGTTAACTCACTTGAAAATGAAAAACTACAGGAGAGGTGGTGGCAATTTTTGTTTTTCTTTGCAACTACATCAGCGGCTGGTGGAAGCGGAAGGTTAGATGGTGAAATGCAGAGCCGGACAGAGGTTAAATAAAACATCTTCACCGCAGGCTCTGTGGGATAATAAAGAGAGTTGATTCAATTAATATAATCTGTTGACAAATACAATGTTTTGCTTTCTCCATGCGTTCTCATAGCTTGCACATACTGTCTGCCTTTTTTTTTTTTTTTAGATGTGTTGAAATAGAAAAAAAAAATCTTTGAGAGAAAAAGTAATAGGAAAAGGAAATGTTGTTGAGGACAGTTGAGTCTATCATTGCTCAGAGCTCTGTAAACTTGTACTTCTTGACAGCCTTTCATCCCTCATCAAAGCAACAAGTAGATGAGCAGACTTTGCGCATGTCAAACCTCCCAACCCCCGTGTCTCCTTAAAGCTGCTGCTCCTCTGGGAAGAGTGACCTTAAATCTTCTCTTTTAACAAGTTTCCTGTTCTTCCTTCCGGCCCATTGCGATCCCATGGGGATGGACCTATGGGATCATTCTAGTATTTGGAATGGCTGTATCTTCAAGCTCAGTCTACGAGCATCGGGGGATGCAAGAAGGACACTGCAAAAATCTGATATCTGTCAAACTAGTGATCACCTGCAGTGAAATTACAAAGCATGCCAAACATTATAGGAAAATTATGACTGTTTCAATACCAGCAAATAAATATGAACATCAAAATACTTTCACACTCAGCACATCAACAGTTATCACACCAACACTCACAGTCAAAACTGCTGCAAGTTTCACTTATGGAACCTGTGACGACTTGGAGTCACAGTTTGAAGGATTTGCGGAGGGACAAATGTATTAATTCAGGAAATCTAGTCTGCAAGGTGGGGGATTGTCTTCATCAAGTGTTATCTATCTATCTATATATATATATATATATATATATATATATATATATATATATATATATATATATATATATATATATATGTTTTTTTTTTTTTTTTTGGTCCGAAAAGCCACATATAATGTCTTTAACACAGATCCAAAAAGTGACTTTTTTCCTTTTTGTATTGGTAGTACTGAGAAAAAAAAAAAAAAACAGGAGGGCCGATTTACAGTATTTATGAAAAAGAGAGTGATGCCTAGCGTGACGGTCAATAATTTATGAATGAAAAGAGGCCTTTGTGAACCTCGCCCACCCGCTCCCTCCCTGTAAGTATCCCCCAAACTCCTGCTGCAACCCAGTCCTACTGATCAAACAGATATTGTTACCACTAAAATAGCAACTTAAAATAACACACACGCGCCCTACACACACAGACAGTCATCAGACTTCCCTGAAGAGAAACACTCCTGGATGGGATTGGGGAGGGCTGCTTAAGGAAGGAAGGAAGGAAGCAAGAAAGAAAGAAAGAAGAAAGAAAGAAAGAAAGAAGAAAGAAAGAAAGAGAAACTGACAGACAAAGCTGAAATAATTGAACACTAAGAAAAAGTCAGCACAGTAGAGATGGGAAACACGTCGGTTGACGACAATACTGTATGTCCATTTGTGCATGTGTGTGTGCGTGCTGGAGTGGCTGTGTGTCATCTATCACCGGACAAATGCTGGACTGTGGGGGGTGTTGTTGGAAACAGGGGCGTGGGTGGGTGGTTGGTGGTGGTGGCGTGTGTGTGTGTGTGTGTGTGTGTGTGTGTGTGTGTGTGTGTGTGTGTGTGTGTGTGTGTGTGTGTGTGTGTGTGTGTGTGTGTGCGAGGGGTGGGGACGGCGGGGGTATGTGTGTCGGCCCAGAATGCGTGCTGCTCCTCAAATGAAATAATATATCTTTGAAAGCCTACGCCCCGCGCCAGGCCCTGGGCCCATATATCAAGCCCAAGAGCGTCTGGTGGATCCGCTCCAGGCCCATTAACCTTCCACCTGTTCCCCCCTTACACCCCCCCATCCAACCCCGCCAACCTACCGGTCCTCTCTTCACCCTCCCCTGTTGTCCTTCACAGTGCCCACTCTCCTCCTCCCCCTCTTGCCCTTGGTCGTTGCCTCTCGCAGTCCCTTGTTCATCTTCCCATTCACCCCCCCAATATATTATTTCCCTCATTCTGTCCTTCTCAGGGTGTCCTTCATTATGTCCCTCTCATATTCTACATTCTCATTCTCACACTGTCTTTCATTTCTTTTTCTGGTCTTCATCATCTTTGGGTGCATCTCTGTCACTGTCTCCAACTTCAACTGTGAATTTGTCCTCTTTTTCTCAGGGTGTCAGAGCCACTGAATAATTTCAGTCTGCCATTCTTGTTATCTTTGCATTCAGTCTGATGCCACATCTTGCCACCATTAAGAAACTGGTTATTTTGTCTCTTCTTTTGTTGCCGTTTGATTTCCTGCTTTCTAAACTTCGTCCTTCTCAGCCCCTTTTATCCTCACGTTTCAAGAAAGGCCAGCATTCAATAGAGCATAAGTGGATGCTGGGGGGGGGGGGGGGGGAACCACAATCTGCAGAATAATTCAAATGCAATGGACCAGGGACACAGTTACAAATCTCTGCCACCGCGTGCAAACACCAACCCCATCACGCCTGCAGTTGTCACGATCGGGGGTGTCGAGAGGGGAGGTGTTGCAGAGAGGGACCGTTGACCTCTGTGACAAGACAGACATTGCAGCTGAGGCAGCCTGAGGCTCTGAATCTGAGCGTCTGCGTGTGTGTGTGTGTGTGTGTGTGTGTGTGTGTGGTATAGATATACCACACTTCCCAGGGTTCACAGATCACGCCTAAAACGGCTTATTAATTTCCACTCAGTTATGGGGTGTGAAGAAAAAAAGAGAAGGTGCAATCACCGGTCAACACAGAGCTGGGGCAATTCACCCCCACCCGTTTTTAACACACAACACACACACACACACACACCACACACACACCACACACACACACACACACACACACCACACATGCCCATGCACCTTGAAAATTAAACTGCTTCTGGATAGGTCATGGGAAAAAAAAGTGTTCAGATGAGCTCTCTCTCTCTCTCTCTCTCTCTCTCTCTCTGTCTCGTTCTCTCTCTTTCCGTGTGTGTGTGTGTGTGTGTGTGTGTGTGTGTGTGTGTGTGTGTGTGTGTGCGCGCGTGTGTGTTAACAAAGACTGTAAAAAAAGAGCCTCCAGTCTGAACGGGGCGGGTGGGTGGTGTAAGTATAATTTCACCAAAGTAAATTCATGTAATATTTATGGATGTAGATGGAGGGCAGGTGATGGGGGGTGGGGAGGGCGAGGGGGTGGGGCGGTGGGGGTGGGGGGTGATTATGCAGCAGGGTAGAGTAGGGTGCATCAGAGGACCTTACATTATTCACTCAGGTAAATCTATAAGTGGAGAATATTCAGGTGTGAGATGTGAACATGGCCCCCCGCCTGCCCCTTCCTGCCCCACCTTGGGGATCTGTCATGCCAGATGATTGACTGACATACAGCCGCTTAAAAGAGTCAAATAAGTCGGTCGAGAGACGAGTGAGCACTGTAAATAATTCCACTGCTTGAAATGCTTGTCTTGAGTTTTTTTTTTTTTTTTTTTTGCGTGTGTGTGTGTGTGTGTGTGTGTGTGTGTGTGTGTGTGTGTGTGTGTGTGTGTGTGTGTGTGTGGTTGTTGTGGACTCCTGCAAGTTTTGTGACTGTTTAAGACATTTTAAAATTTGAGTTGGATGATAACGATCGACCAAACCGAAGTGAGCTGCAAAAAAATGGGCCTGTCTGCAAAATGTCAGACTGCAACAAGGGTCTTCTCTGAAAATTAGAAAACACTGATGCAAGATTTTAGAAATTTAAATAGATATGAATTAGATATCTGAGGGCTCATCACTCTGGGAAGACTTCCTGTCTGCACTGTGGTTTCGCAAAGCTGCAGTGTGTCTCCTAAAGAGTGTCCAATGATTTACAGCAATGACAGAAAAACTTAACATCTCCTAATAAATTGCAAACAGACTCAAGGAGGTCTGGGCTGCTACAAAAGGCCTTGGTGTCACCTTCAATATAGATTTCAATTCAGTCAAGTCTTCAAGAAAATATTCTACTCGTACGACATCAAGTCATTAACAGATTGTCAGTATCTGTAAAACTTTGGGAAACTAGATGTGATATGGTCATCAAGCAAATAAAACCAAACTTATGGTTCAATGAATCCTGGATGAAATAGAACCAGCAGCTCCCCTCATTGAATATGAATGGAAGATAGCATGTATTTTTACATCTCATTTTCTCTTTTTCACAATTGTTCGTTAATAATTGACAATTTAATATGACTTTTTTCCCTTGCAACGGTCCCACTTCTCTCTCACTGATGATCTCTGTGAATTTCAAAAAAGTTTCTTATAGAAGCATACAATATTAATGTTATCGATATGTTACCACTAAGAAGAGAATTACTTGCATCTAAAAAACTGTATCTCTTTAAAATCCGGATTGTAAGTATCTTAAAATTAATCGGAAAAAAAGACCTTCAGTATGACATTCAGTCAGTGTATTAAATAATATTCTTTATTTGGATCCTCTGAACAAAGTAACCAGACCCTCCAAATTATCAATGTGCTTTAGCTCTGTAGTCCCTGATGTTGACATCGGAGAGCAAATGTGACAAAAGTGATCTGGGAAATGACCTGCAACAGAGGTCACTCTCCTCTTCTCCACTCTCCTCTCTCTTCTTTGTTATTCCCTCTTCCTCCCTTCCTTCCCTCTGCCCCACTCTCCTCACATTCCTCCTCTACTCATCTCTCCTCTCATCTCCCCTCTTTGTTTCACCTCTGTTCTCCTCGCCTGTCCTTTCCTCTCCCCCGCCATCTGTTTATCCAATATGGCCGTCCCATCTCAGCTGGGAGCTTTCCCAAGGAACAAGACTTCTAATACAGTTCCTCCTCAACATAATGGCCCTCAGTTCTGCTTTTGCCATTCCTGCTACATGCAGAGTGGAGCAGAAGAGAAAAAAATTAAAGGAAACAGACATAAATGCACAAAAAAAAAAAAAAAAAATCTGGATCTCTACCAACCAACTGTCCCAGGATGGCAGCAATAAACAGTGAATCCACATTTTGAAACGTCATGGTTATTTTACTCTGTACTTCATTATTTATCAAGTAGATGAAGTAAAATGTATGTATAAAGTTACACAACACTGGGATTGAGCAGTGGCTTCACGTCTGTTGTATGTTGGTACACTAACTTTTAATTTTTTTGCAAATGCAGCTAAATGTCAAAAGCCTTTCTTCAGATTTATTTTTAAACATTTTATCTGGGTTATTTCCAGACATTAAGCTCACACCTGTGTCATTAGCGGTCCTTCTTGAAACCTTTACATTTCACAAAGAAGGTCCCAATGGCACAAACGTTACAGACCCACCGAGCCCATCGAATATTTAGTAAAGCAATGTTTCAACATTGGTTCGATTAACTGTTCTTAACTGATCCTATCATTTCTGTTTTTTTCAACTAATTTTAGAGGATTTTAGGTCTGCTGCACCGGATTCACACCTTTCCTTTATTTCCTTCCTTCTTACACTGTTATCGCCATGTTTATATTGTAACTATTTGTTTAAATGTGTTTGTTCCCTCTTTGTTTTATTGTTTCATTGCATATTGCCTCTTTATATGGTCGACTGACCTCCCCCTTGTCTAAATATACCTCGATTTGAGTCAAATACACTTGAACATTGCCATTTGCAGGACGACATAAAAATCCAATGAGAAAAAAAAAAATAAAACAAAACAAGCTTTTCTTTTTTGATTTCTTTTTTTTGTGTTAGGAAAAAGGGCTCAGTTAATTCACTCAATTATCGATGAAAAAAAATTTTATATTGGTTGCAGATGTGGTAAGATATAAGCATATGTAACATCAGTCGTGCAAATCAATTATGGAGAAAATAATGGAATTAAGTTAAGATCAATGTCACATTTTTGTGCTGTTTTGTTGGATTTTCAAGGGCAAAATGGGATTCAATGATAATCGCTATCTAAGGATACAGCACATAATACAGAATTTAAAAAAAAATCTCAAAAATATATAACAGTGAAAAAGAACATCACAGTAATTGACAATATATGACAATAACAATGCACTGCAGGATCTTTAATGCACTGCTTTTAATCACTTCAGAGTCTTGTTTGCTTGTGTTTTTCTGTTATGACTTGACAGCAAACATAAAAATGCTTGTTGTCCCACCACGAGCAACACAACCTTTTTTTTATTATTATTATTAAAGGCTGTACAGAGGGAAGAGGGTGCGGTGGCTTTGGTGAAAAGGGAGTACAGTTTGGAAGGTAAGATGTAAACATATGAATCATCAATAGTCTGGAGTGCCCTGCTGATTTCTCCTTTCCATTGTGTTGGTGGGGGAGTGAAGGTAGCCATCCCTGCGCTGGAACAATGGTGGACCCGGGCAGCGCTGGCTGGACACAGGGTGACTCACCAACAAAATTGCAGGCAGATATGCACATTGTACAAATGCACTTAGGAGTATTACTTTGGAGAACATTCAGGACTTTTCATATTCTGCACAATTTAAAAAAAAAAAAGAAAAGAAAAAGAAATTTCAAAACAGCCTAAAGATGGCTGTAATCATTTTTATTCATGAAGGATTAGAGTATAGTGTTATATTTGTTTCTGTTATTAACAAATGTATATTTTATTATTATCTAAACTCTGAGATATTTCTTATCTATTTATTTATTTATTGTGTAGTACTATTGTTTTAACTGATCTTTTTCTGGTTTAATGTAGGGAACACACAACAAAGGGAAACAGGAGATTGTGTTATATGACATGCCTGTTGTGTCATGTTTCCCGTCTACTGCCGCTTCTATTTTTGGTTTAATAAGACAATTTCAAGTTTAAGACACTGTCTCAAACAAATGTGATGAAATGTTAAGGTACTTTTTTTATTGCTCCTTTTTAAATTATTTAACAAAATAAATCCATTGCTCACAGGTGATTTAAAGGGTGACCAATGATTGAAAATCTGCAAAATCTAGTAAAACCAAAACAACAAACAAATAATGGACACGCTGAAGGCTAAATATTCTGAACTGTTCAAGGACGTTAAATGTCTAAATCATATTTTTGGTGGATTTGTTGATTAACAACCACAAAAACAATCTGACTTGCTGTTGGCAATGGAGCAAGCGAAGGGGGGTCAGAGCAGGACAGGGAAGGACGAGGGAGGGGAAGGATGGCAGGGTACCAGCCCAGTGATAGCAAATGTCACAGAGAGACAAATGCATTTGTTTCCCTTGATCTGAACTCTCTCGCAAACAGGGACACTATTATCAAATGATGCATAAACAAAGCAATGCATCGATTATCACTGAGATGCATGTTTCTACATTATATAAACTGCTGCTCATATTTTCACACTTGCACTCGAAATTTTAACCGAAATAAGAGAGAGCTGCTCAACAAATTGCATTTTTTTGAACGTCCATAAGTCACAGTGAATCAAACACACACGTACGCGTTCACACATGCACCTGTCTTCAAACTCACATCAAATTTTATAATAGACCCTCAAGTGGTCATATGCCTCTGAGCCGCGCCAAAACTTTCTCTCATCAAGCCACATTTTCACTGATTTCAAAACCAGGACACCAGAGCCGCCTGACTTTCATTGTCGACGTGTTAAACCAATCATAACTGAGACCGACTGGTGGCAGGAGCCCACCCCAACTTCTGCGATCCAAGGTGTTAGAAATAAATGTTCCTCGCGTCATGCCTCATTCCCTGGGGGAAGAGGGGGTGAAATAGAGGCAGTGTGCCACACTGGAAAAGAATAGGAGGCTGGTCTTTAGAAGGTTCTCTTAATGGCTAAATATTTATGAGTCCCGTGACCGAGGCCAACTTATGGAAACTAAATCTTTAAACACTTTTTGGCAGACTCCTTGCACACACCCTTCCAGCTTGGCTCTATTACCAGAGAAATTCTTTTGTTCTTACGGAGCTAATAATAGTGAGGGGGCACTGCGTTATGTGTGAGTGGTGTCTGTGTCTTAATGTGGCTATGTTTGTGTGCGAGAGATGAAAGTGTATTTATAACTTCCTACGGCAACACACTACTCCTGTGACAAACTTTTAATTCTACCCGGCTTCCTGTCTTTCTGGTCCCAGGCTTGACCTCACATCTGATAGTCAGACCTGTATTGCCAGGAGAAGTCAGAGGCTGGATGGTTTCAAAGGCATCATGTTTTGAATTGTATCAGCGGTCAGTCGGTAAAACATTGAAACACATCATTTGGAAGATAGCTATTGGGAGTAATGCATTATAAAGTTGTGTGGTAATACCACTACTTTAACACGCAGCAAACAGATTGCTATCATTTTGAGATTAATGACACAGCAAAAATGACTGAAGACATGAACTAGTTGACAGGATTGCCTCTCTGCTCTGCTCTCAGACAATGTTAGTCTGCATTATCAGTCGCTGTGGCGTATTCACAGCATCTAACTTAACATTACCTTCCCTTTCTAAGAGCTGTCTGCTGCTGACAACATGTCAGTAGTTTATTTTAGCCTTTTTGTTGCTCGTTCTTCTCATTCAATCATTAATACTTTTCTGTCAAGAAAAGGTGTTATGGCAAATTTTTGACATCATTCCTGAAAATTGTAACCCGCTTGGAGGAGGGAGTGCAATAGAGGCTTTTTATCAGAATATAGGAATGCTGAACGGGAAGTGACTGATTGATTGAACACATCTAAATAACATGTGTGCACCACAGTTTAACATCCAAATGAATTCAGTCCAATTTATTGAGTGAATCGGGTGTTGAACTGATGAACATATTGCTGACAGATCAGTGCAACTATGTGCACACTTTAAAAAAACAGCCTTAATAGGAGATAACTTATAAGGAAGAAATGTGACTTGCATCGTCAGTGAACTACTCTTCCAAAGACTTTCCGGGAATCAATAACTAGTAACGTGTCAACCTCAGCGCTGGAAATGTCACATGTTTATGGAGTCACATCAAAAGAAGTGTCAAAATACATATATTTCCCTTTATAAGTTGCTATTAACCAGTGCATAATGAAACACCTAAATGCTGGCACAGTCAAACATCTACACATACATACAGGGTAAACATACTGGGCCATAAATGAATGAATTAAAAGTGGTCAGTTTTACTGAAAACAGCAAAAACATTTATACAGCAGCAAATTTCAGGCTATATTTCAAAACCCCCAAATGCCCAAAAAGTAGATCAATATCTGTATTTGACAAATGAGAGAGCTCTTCAGTCATCTCCAACACTAATTTCTGCCCAGCAGTCATCCCGGTAGTTACAAGCAAACACAGACGAGAGGCCTGTGGAGTGTGTGGGAAAATCTGTCAGAGGCACAGCTCGCACATTATTTGTCAATCCCCTTGTGCTGTAGATGACTCTTTAAAAATAGGGGAAGTGGTTTAGGTTTAATTATCTTCCTCACTTGAATGAAACACAGTCCCACCCCCTAAAAACCAATGAAGCCTATGCGAGAGAACCACGCGATGGTTTTTCAGCCAGAGGAAGAGGATTCTCCTGCATTAAGCACAGGTCATTTTCCACCTTTGTAACAAGCACTCTGCTCAATTAATATTAAACCCCTGTAATATGGGTAGTCATTAGGCAAACATAATGACAGCTCATTCAGCAGCAAATCAGGCAGTGACAAACATAAGTGGGTGAGATAATTGAATTAGGATGAGGGTGTGAGAAATAGAGAGGCTTCACAATGGAGCAAAAAAAAAAAAGATCATTTGAATTTAATGGGCAAACCACACAATAATTAGCTGAGGCCACACCCTAGCCTTTGTGTGTGTGCTCGTGTGTGTGGTATGCATGTGGGGTGAATGCAAATAAAAATCTCAAAAATGTCAATAGTGGGGACGCGGCGCATGCTAAATGTCAACATGTGTTTTTTCAAGGACTCTTATCCACGCTGTAATTGGCTCTGTTCTTAATATTACATTTATTTGATCTGTTTTTTCTTTTGAAAAATAAAATAATATATATATTTGGAGGAGATTTTTCAACAGGCCTGGGCCCATGAATATGCAGCTGAGCCTTTGGCAATGTCGTGTGAAACAAACGGGGAAAAAAAGGAATCAGACAAGAGGGAAAGAAAAAAAAAAACAGGTGAAGCACAGACTAATCAAATGCTTTTCATGCAGTACCCAACATTAACCTTCATTCAGCGCAAATAACGATGGGAGCACACAAACACACACCAGAAACTCCCTTCTGGGCTCGGCGTTGAACAGGAGTGGGAATTATGACATTTTACAATGAGGTAAAGGTGGACTAGTGGTCATCTGGGACTGCCTGTGATAAATAATTTATTGTGTCGTTGAGAGACTTGTTGGAATATATATATATAGTTGTGGCAAAAATATGAAAAGCAATACCCCCTCCCAAAAAAAAAAAAAAAAACCCTGAAGGATTAGAAGATCTAAAAGTTACATTTACAAAAGCAAACGATTATCTATTGCTGTGACTCAGTCTCCTGTATGAAGTCCAAATGTTCCACATCATGACACAGCGTGTGCCCACGTGGATGTCAGGAATATTTCACACAGATGACACTCAGCTCACATGAAGCCCTCAGACTAGAGCCGTGTTATCATGAAATGTGCCTGAAGCTTATTGTCGAAGTTTGCAAAAACCCATAGCAAAGATGTGTCATCCACAGAATAAACACAACTGGCTGCTGGATTTTGATCACGCAGCAGAAGAGACAACAATGTCAGCAACAAGTGGACCCTTGCATGCCCCTCAATGCCCTCGTGCATCTACTAGAGGTCTATTCAATGTAGAGGATGCGATACATGTTCATGGAGTGTGTAAACTATTGTCAATAGTGGGTGATAATCTGGTGAAAGATTTAGCGCTGAAATAAACAGCAGAATATCTTATTAATGATTTGTGGTGGTGTTGAAAACTATGCTGTCGAAACTGATGGGAACAATGGGGGAGGGAAGAAACTGCGAATATAACGAATTATACAGTATATGCATGAAAACAAAAACAACCCAAACAAGATCATGCATTCCTACCTTGAGTTCACGGAAGAAAATGCTGCTGCGTGCCCACTCCACAATGGAGAAGAGTGTTTGGTCGGCCATCTTGCACATCAGACCAAAGGTATTGAGCTTCTCGTGTTTCCCCCGGCTGGCCTGCTCTTGTTGTAGATAGGCCAAGATCTTGGCCTGCACCTGCGGCTCGTCCGGCTCACACTTGAGCAGCTCTACGATCAAGTGAGGGAAGCTGGGCGGGGAGCCTGATTGATAAGCATCAACGTAGGCATACCCCATGATGGACTCTGGTGAACTGGTGTATGGGTCTGGGTATTCAGACTTGATGGTGCGTGTGCCCTGGAAGTGTCCATAGGCGGCCTGGTAGCCCTGCAGGCTGCCAGCATGTGGTGGCATCGCCATGCTGACTGGTGAGGTGACAAATGGGCTGCGGTCGTAGTCTGTGGGGGGCAGGGCGGTGGCGTGATGGTGGTGATGGTGGTGGTGGTGGCTGGTGTGGTGGCCAGGGTGGTGGCTAAGGGGAAGACCCTTGGAGGCTGCAGAGTGGATGTTTTGGATGGCTGAGGAGATAGTGAGGTCGGTGGGCACAGCCTGCATCACCTGGCTCATGGCCTCGATCTTCAGGCCGTTAGCTCGGATCAGCGCTTTCTTTTGCTGCTTGAGAGCCCGGTCACGTTTGTACATCGGGCCAAACTTGTTGCGACCACCACGCATGCGATCTGCACGCACAGCTGAAGGGTGGACAGGAGGACAGACAAGAAGAGAGACAAGAAAGAGCCTCATATTAGTTACACAGTAAACAAAACAGGATGCTGTCTGTTTTTCATTACACATAAGAATATTGTAAAACACAATGCTGCCATTTTCAAACATTTGCTGCTAAATCAAACATTTTAACAGTGACGATTCCGCAGACAAAGAGTTTGACAAACCAATGAGAAATTGGCAGTTGACTTGGCAGACTGGTTGAGGAAAAACCACTTCAGTCTCATACCTTTATATATTTGTATTGTACATGCATACTTGAAGAGATGCACGGTGTCATGAAGTTGAAGTCCTAATTTGTGACTTGCATGTGGGGCAAAGGTTTTCCTGATTACACTTGACATGCTACCTGTTGACTCTAAAACTCCACAGATCCAACAGATATCAGTGTTACTCATTGACCAGAGACTGAAACTGCGACAAATCACTTTGGCAAATGATCAAGAATGACGGCAGCTGGCTATATCTGTCATTCACTCAGAAACGAAACACCGTAAATGTTAGATATTAGTAAAAAGTTAGCAAAAAAAATTCCATTTTTGTTTTAAAGTGTAACTTATAAAAATACTATCAGACTATACAGTTTCTGAAATCTTTAAAATGTCACTATCAATTAGTTGGAACTTTATCTTTTAAAAAAATCCAAAGGCATAAAAGGCTGACAGTAAATAAATTGGGGTTCTTTTTTATGATGAAACAAACATACCCACGATGCCCTTTGCCTCCCCCCCATCAGTGCAGGATCCCGTGGTGAGGATCACAACGAGTCTGTGCTGCGGGTATTTCTAATGAACAAACTGGGCACACAGTGGACTGCTACGAGGGCCATGTGTGATCTGGCCGACTGCTGCCATGGGGAAGCTGCTCTGCTGTCTCTCAGTTGGGGGGCACTGGTGTTAATTATTCATACTTAATTACCTCTTACTCTGACGAACCTCACAGAGCCCAGCATGCAACCAGCTAACGGACGTCTGGGACTGCAAGCAGCAGAAAAACGCTCCCTAATAACAATATTACAGAATGTTATAGACTTATGCTTTATTGTGTTTGCTATGGTCTTCCTTTGAAAAAAGCCACATATCTGAATGAAATATGTTGAAAAAAATAAAAAAAGAAAGCACATAGATGTGACCTGTTCATAGATACTGAACAGTCAGACGACAAAGCGTGTCAGCCTGGGTCCACTCCAACTGGTGATGTCTTGACGGATGAATCAAAGAACAGAGGAAGAAAATTGAAGAGGGGGTGTGTGGAGGGCGTGGTGGGGGGTGGACTGAAGTCTGGGGGTAAAGCTGGGCAGACATCCATCCAAAGCACACACACACACACACACACACACACACACACACACACACACACACACACACCAAGCTGCCTTGGGAATGATTTTAATGACCTCCGTCACAAAAGTGTCTGTCACTGATCTGAGCAAGAGGAGCACACACACACGTGCATGTGCACGCACATGCTCCAAGCACACAAACACGTATGCACACACATATAGAGTCGAACACAATAAGACTCACACCCGAGTACTGACCATCTCCAAGTCACAGAAAACATACACAGTCATCATATGGTCAACATGGAGAAGACGACAAACACAGAGACGGGAGCCAGCCAGATACTTTGGGGAATTCTTGACTTCTTAAATGGTGTGTAATTCATGCACACACACACACACAAACACACACCACACACACACACACACACACACACACACACACACACACACACACACACATACACACAATCAGTTCTTAGCTTGCTTGAGGTCAACTTCCATGCAGTACCCATTTCACCCAGGCTCGGGATTATCATGACCTTTAAAATTTGATATGTTAAAAGCAAAAAAAGAAGAAATCAAGAGCCCTGTCAAATGTATCCATTATACATTATTGTAGGGAGACTTTAACTATTAATGATTCTCCACAACAGCGTAATTAATGTGCTGAGAAACTAATAGTTGGCCCTACTGGGGAAAAAAATTAAGCTCTGACTGCCTCTCTTGCCTGCCTAAGACCCAGGGAACCACATCACATCATGAATACAGGGATTCAGGGGGGCAGGGTTGCAGATTGCATGCACACACACATGTACGCGCACACACACACACACAGATTCTTTGTCTCTAATTAAACAAGGTGATTTGCATTCTTGTAACACAGATTATTATCGAAGGGGGAGGGGAAGAGGGGAATGAGGGACAGTGCATGCCTGTGTATTAGGAGAGAAGAAGAATGTGTGTGTGTGTGTGTGTGTGTGTGTGTGTGTGTGTGTGTGTGTGTGTGTGTGTGTGTGTGTGTGTGTGTGTGTGTGTGTGTCTGTGTGTGTGTTGAATAAGGTGGAGAAGCTATGAGGGCTTGATACTGCACAGTCAAGGGATTATGATCATGTCACTTTAAGAGGTTAAAATAAGTCAAACTGCAATCAGAAATCACACTTTAACGAAGTTTATCACATCAAAAAACAATTTTCCATGTGACTGAAGCCAAACAGTGTTTGAACTTATTTTTCATAACAGGTTGCAGTGTGTTTTGTTCAAATATACCTGCGTGTCAAATACATTATAAACATATAGGTAACAAGATGATCGCTTATATGGAAAACTAAAGTTTCAAACAAGAAACGTAAGACAAAAGGAGGGATGTCTTGACAGACAGAGGTTGTTTGGACAGCATTTAAAGCAGTAAAATTCCACCCTCAAAATTGAAATTTAACAATTACATTGACAGAAACTGTAAACTATATAAAAGAATTGTGAACTGAGTGAATTGCTAAATCAGCGAGAATATCACAAGAGAAGTGATTTCTTTTTCTTTTTTTTAATTATCTTCAAATTTATGAGTAGAAACTTTGGTTCATGTGCAACGAGTGGATTTGATGTGATATGTGGGTTCGGAGTGTGGCTTGTCGGGCTAAAGCCA